>NW_028167472.1:600000-764459 GCF_963513975.1 Fringilla coelebs | reverse complement strand
ATGGTTTAGGGTCCTGCGGACATAAATTTCCGGGTGCCTCCTGGAATTTGGCCTCCCGCAGGATGCCTCCCAGACGCAAAGTGGCACAAGTGCCAACTTGGTCTGGTTTGAGAGTGCCAAGTGGGTCCTGCAAACTGACACCCAGAACAGTGGCTTCTGAGTTTTGTTTCCCAGGGAAAAAGCTTTAAAATTTTTCAGAGTAATACCGCCTTAAATAGCCTGGTGACTCCTGGAGATCCACCTCTCGCAGGATGCCTCCCAGACGCAAAATGACACCAGTGCCAACTTTGTCTGGTTTGAGAGTGCCAAGTGGGTCCTGCAAACTGACACCCAGAACAGTGGCTTCTGAGTTTTGTTTCCCAGGGAAAAAGCCTGTAAAATTGTTCAGAGTTCTGCGGCCTGAAATTGCCGACTGCCTCCTGGAATTCGGCCTCTCGCAGGATGCCTCCCAAACGCAAGGTGGCATTAGTGCCAACTTGGTCTGGTTTGAGAGTGTCAAGTGTGTCCTGAAAACTGACACCCAGAACAGTGGCTTCTGAGTTTTGTTTCCCAGGGAAATAGCCTGCACAATGGTTCAGGGTCCTGAGGCCTTAAATTTCCGTGTGCCTCCTGGAATTCGGCCTCTCGCAGGATGCCTCCCAGACGCAAGGTGGCACCAGTGCCAACTTGGTCTGGTTTAAGAGTGCCAAGTGTGTCCTGAAAACTGACACCCTGAACAGTGGCTTCTGAGTTTTGTTTCCCAGGGAAAAAGCCTGTACAATGGTTCAGGGTCCTGCGGCCTTAAATTGCCGGGTGCCTCCTGGAGATCCGCCTCTCGCACGGATGCCTCCCAGACGCAAAGTGACACCAGTGGCCACTTAGTCTGGTTTGAGAGTGCCAAGTGGGTCCTGCAAACTGACACCCAGAACAGTGGCTTCTGAGTTTTGTTTCCCAGGGAAAAAGCCTGTACAATGGTTCAGGGGCCTGAGGCCTTAAATTGCCGGGTGCCTCCTGGAATTCGGCCTCTCGCAGGATGCCTCCCAGACGCAAGGTGGCACCAGTGCCAACTTGGTCTGGTTTAAGACTGCCAAGTGTGTCCTGCAAACTGACACCCAGAACAGTGGCTTCTGAGTTTTGTTTCCCAGGGAAAAAGCCTGTAGAATGGTTCAGGGTCCTGCGGCCTTAAATTGCCGGGTGCCTCCTGGAGATCCGCCTCTCGCAGGATGCCTCCCAGACGCAAAGTGACACCAGTGCCCACTTAGTCTGTTTTGAGAATGCCAAGGGGGTCCTGCAAACTGACACCCAGAACAGTGGCTTCTGAGTTTTGTTTCCCAGGGAAAAAGACTGTACAATGGTTCAGGGGCCTGAGGCCTTAAATTGCCGGGTGCCTCCTGGAATTCGGCCTCTCGCAGGATGCCTCCCAGACGCAAGGTGGGACCAGTGCCAACTTGGTCTGGTTTGAGAGTGTCGAGTGGGTCCTGCAAACTGACACCCAGAACAGTGGCTTCTGAGTTTTGTTTCCCAGGGAAAAAGCCTGTACAATGGTTCAGGGTCCTGCGGCCTTAAATTGCCGGGTGCCTCCTGGAGATCCGCCTCTCGCAGGATGCCTCCCAGACGCAAAATGACACCAGTGCCAACCCTGTCAAGTTTGAGAGTGCCAAGTGGGTCCTGCAAACTGACACCCAGAACAGTGGCTTGTGAGTTTTGTTTCCCAGGGAACAATCCTGTAAAATGGTTCAGGGGCCTGCGGCCTTAAATTGCCGGGTGCCTCCTGGAATTGCACCTCTTGCAGGATGCCTCCCAGACGAAAGGTGGCACCAGTTCGACTTGGTCTGGTTTAAGACTGCCACGTGGCTCCTGCAAACGGACACCCAGAACAGTGGCTTGTGAGTTTTGTTTCCCAGGGAAAAAGCCTGTACAATGGTTCAGGGGCCTGAGGCCTTAAATTGCCGGGTGCCTCCTGTAATTCGGCCTCTCGCAGGATGCCTCCCAGACGCAAGGTGGCACCAGTGCCAACTTGGTCTGGTTTGAGAGTGTCAAGTGGGTCCTGAAAACTGACACCCAGAACAGTGGCTTCTGAGTTTTTTTTCCCAAGGAAAAAGCCTGTAGAATGGTTCAGGGTCCTGCGGCCTGAAATTGCCGGGTGCCTCCTGGAATTGCACCTCTCGCAGGATGCCTCCCAAACGCAAGGTGGCACCAGTGCCAACTTGGTCTTGTTTGAGAGTGCCAGGAGGCCCCTGCAAACTGACACCCAGAACAGTGGCTTGTGAGTTTTGTTTCCCAGGGAAAAAGCCTGTACAATGGTTCAGGGTCCTGCGGCCTTAAATTGCCGGGTGCCTCCTGGAATTGCGCCTCTCGCAGGTTGCCTCCCAGATGCAAGGTGGCACCAGTGCCAACTTGGTCTGGTTTGAGAGTGTCAAGTGGGTCCTGAAAACTGACACCCAGAACAGTGGCTTGTGAGTTTTGTTTCCCAGAGAAAAAGCCTGTACAATGGTTCAGGGGTCTGAGGGCTTAAATTGCCGGGTGCCTCCTGGAATTACGCCTCTCGCAGGATGCCTCCTAGACGCAAGGTGTGCCAGTGCAACCTTGGTCTGCTTTCAGAGTGTCAAGTGGGTCCTTAAAACTGACACCCAGAACAGTGGCTTCTGAGTTTTGTTTCCCAAGGAAAAAGCCTGTAGAATGGTTCAGGTTCCTGCGGCCTTAAATTGCCGGGTGCCTCCTGGAATTCGGCCTCTCGCAGGATGCCTCCCAGACGCAAAGTGACACCAGTGCCCACTTAGTCTGGTTTGAGAGTGCCAAGTGGGTCCTGCAAACTGACACCCAGAACAGTGGCTTCTGAGTTTTGTTTCCCAGGGAAAAAGCCTGTACAATTGTTCAGAGTACTGCGGCCTTAAATTGCCGGGTGCCTCCTGTAATTCGACCTCTCGCAGGATGCCTCCCAGACACAAGGTGGCACCAGTGCCAACTTGGTCTGGTTTATGAGTGTCAAGTGGGTCCTGCAAACTGACACCCAGAACAGTGGCTTGTGAGTTTTGTTTCCCAGGGAAATAGCCTGTACAATGGTTCAGGGGCCTGCGGCCTTAAATTTCCGTGTGCCTCCTGGAATTCGGCCTCTCGCAGGATGCCTCCCAGACGCAAGGTGGCACCAGTGCCAACTTGGTCTGGTTTAAGACTGCCAAGTGTGTCCTGAAAACTGACACCCAGAACAGTGGCTTCTGAGTTTTGTTTCCCAGGGAAAAAGCCTGTACAATGGTTCAGGGTCCTGCGGCCTGAAATTGCCGGGTGCCTCCTGGAATTGCACCTCTCGCAGGACGCCTCCCAAACGCAAGGTGGCACCAGTGCCAACTTGGTCTTGTTTGAGAGTGCCAGGAGGCCCCTGCAAACTGACACCCAGAACAGTGGCTTGTGAGTTTTGTTTCCCAGGGAAAAAGCCTGTACAATTGTTCAGAGTTCTGCGGCCTTAAATTGCCGGGTGCCTCCTGGAATTGCGCCTCTCGCAGGATGCCTCCCAGATGCAAGGTGGCACCAGTGCCAACTTGGTCTGGTTTGAGAGTGTCAAGTGGGTCCTGAAAACTGACACCCAGAACAGTGGCTTGTGAGTTTTGTTTCCCAGAGAAAAAGCCTGTACAATGGTTCAGGGGTCTGAGGCCTTAAATTGCCGGGTGCCTCCTAGAATTCGGCCTCTTCCAGAATGCCTCCCAGACGCAAGGTGGCACCAGTTCCAACTTGGTCTGGATTGAGAGTGCCAAGTGGGTCCTGAAAACTGACACCCAGAACAGTGGCTTGTGAGTTTTGTTTCCCAGGGAAAAAGCCTGTAAATTTGTTCAGAGGCCTGCGGCCTTAAATTGCCGGGTGCCTCCTGGAATTGCGCCTCTCGCAGGATGCCTCCCAGACGCAAGGTGGCACCTGTGCCAACTTGGTCTGGTTTCAGAGTGTCAAGTGGGTCCTGCAAACTGACACCCAGAACCGTGGCTTGTGAGTTTTGTTTCCCAAGGAAAAAGCCTGTACAATGGTTCAGGGTCCTGCGGCCTTAAATTGCCGGGTGCCTCCTGGAATTCGGCCTCTCGCAGAATGCCTCCCAGACGCAAGGTGGCACCAGTTCCAACTTGGTCTGGATTGAGAGTGCCAAGTGGGTCCTGAAAACTGACACCCAGAACAGTGGCTTGTGAGTTTTGTTTCCCAGGGAAAAAGCCTGTAAATTTGTTCAGAGGCCTGCGGCCTTAAATTGCCGGGTGCCTCCTGGAATTGCGCCTCTCGCAGGATGCCTCCCAGACGCAAGGTGGCACCTGTGCCAACTTGGTCTGGTTTCAGAGTGTCAAGTGGGTCCTGCAAACTGACACCCAGAACCGTGGCTTGTGAGTTTTGTTTCCCAAGGAAAAAGCCTGTACAATGGTTCAGGGTCCTGCGGCCTTAAATTGCCGGGTGCCTCCTGGAATTCGGCCTCTCGCAGAATGCCTCCCAGACGCAAGGTGGCACCAGTTCCAACTTGGTCTGGATTGAGAGTGCCAAGTGGGTCCTGAAAACTGACACCCAGAACAGTGGCTTGTGAGTTTTGTTTCCCAGGGAAAAAGCCTGTAAATTTGTTCAGAGGCCTGCGGCCTTAAATTGCCGGGTGCCTCCTGGAATTGCGCCTCTCGCAGGATGCCTCCCAGACGCAAGGTGGCACCTGTGCCAACTTGGTCTGGTTTCAGAGTGTCAAGTGGGTCCTGCAAACTGACACCCAGAACCGTGGCTTGTGAGTTTTGTTTCCCAAGGAAAAAGCCTGTACAATGGTTCAGGGTCCTGCGGCCTTAAATTGCCGGGTGCCTCCTGGAATTGCACCTCTCGCAGGATGCCTCCCAGACACACGGTGGCACCAGTGCCAACTTGGTCTTGTTTGAGAGTGCAAGGTGGCTCCTGCAAACTGACACCCAGAACAGTGGCTTGTGAGTTTTGTTTCCCAGGGAAAAAGCCTGTCGAATGGTTCAGGGGCCTGAGCCCTTAAATTGCCGGGTGCCTTCTGGAATTCGGCCTCTCGCAGGATGCCTCCCAGACGCAAGGTGGCACCAGTGCCAACTTGGTCTGGTTTAAGAGTTCCAAGTGGGTCCTGCAAACTGACACCCAGAACAGTGGCTTGTGAGTTTTGTTTCCCAGGGAAAAAGCCTGTACATTTGTTCAGAGGCCTGCGGCCTTAAATTGCCGGGTGCCTCCTGGAATTGCACCTCTCGCAGGATATTTCCCAGACGCAAGGTGGCAACACTGCCAACTTGGTCTCGTTTGAGTGTGCCAAGTGGCTCCTGAACACTGACACCCAGAAAAGTGGCTTCTGAGTTTTATTTCCCAGGGAAAAACCTGTTCAATGGTTTAGGGTCCTGCGGACATAAATTTCCGGGTGCCTCCTGGAATTTGGCCTCCCGCAGGATGCCTCCCAGACGCAAAGTGGCACAAGTGCCAACTTGGTCTGGTTTGAGAGTGCCAAGTGGGTCCTGCAAACTGACACCCAGAACAGTGGCTTCTGAGTTTTGTTTCCCAGGGAAAAAGCTTTAAAATTTTTCAGAGTAATACCGCCTTAAATAGCCTGGTGACTCCTGGAGATCCACCTCTCGCAGGATGCCTCCCAGACGCAAAATGACACCAGTGCCAACTTGGTCTGGTTTGAGAGTGCCAAGTGGGTCCTGCAAACTGACACCCAGAACAGTGGCTTCTGAGTTTTGTTTCCCAGGGAAAAAGCCTGTAAAATTCTTCAGAGTTCTGCGGCCTGAAATTGCCGACTGCCTCCTGGAATTCGGCCTCTCGCAGGATGCCTCCCAAACGCAAGGTGGCATTAGTGCCAACTTGGTCTGGTTTGAGAGTGTCAAGTGTGTCCTGAAAACTGACACCCAGAACAGTGGCTTCTGAGTTTTGTTTCCCAGGGAAATAGCCTGCACAATGGTTCAGGGTCCTGAGGCCTTAAATTTCCGTGTGCCTCCTGGAATTCGGCCTCTCGCAGGATGCCTCCCAGACGCAAGGTGGCACCAGTGCCAACTTGGTCTGGTTTAAGAGTGCCAAGTGTGTCCTGAAAACTGACACCCAGAACAGTGGCTTCTGAGTTTTGTTTCCCAGGGAAAAAGCCTGTACAATGGTTCAGGGTCCTGCGGCCTTAAATTGCCGGGTGCCTCCTGGAGATCCGCCTCTCACAGGATGCCTCCCAGACGCAAAGTGACACCAGTGGCCACTTAGTCTGGTTTGAGAGTGCCAAGTGGGTCCTGCAAACTGACACCCAGAACAGTGGCTTCTGAGTTTTGTTTCCCAGGGAAAAAGCCTGTACAATGGTTCAGGGGCCTGAGGCCTTAAATTGCCGGGTGCCTCCTGGAATTCGGCCTCTCGCAGGATGCCTCCCAGACGCAAGGTGGCACCAGTGCCAACTTGGTCTGGTTTAAGACTGCCAAGTGTGTCCTGCAAACTGACACCCAGAACAGTGGCTTCTGAGTTTTGTTTCCCAGGGAAAAAGCCTGTACAATGGTTCAAGGTCCTGCGGCCTTAAATTGCCGGGTGCCTCCTGGAGATCCGCCTCTCGCAGGATGCCTCCCAGACGCAAAGTGACACCAGTGCCCACTTAGTCTGTTTTGAGAGTGCCAAGGGGGTCCTGCAAACTGACACCCAGAACAGTGGCTTCTGAGTTTTGTTTCCCAGGGAAAAAGACTGTACAATGGTTCAGGGGCCTGAGGCCTTAAATTGCCGAGTGCCTCCTGGAATTCGGCCTCTCGCAGGATGCCTCCCAGACGCAAGGTGGGACCAGTGCCAACTTGGTCTGGTTTGAGAGTGTCGAGTGGGTCCTGCAAACTGACACCCAGAACAGTGGCTTCTGAGTTTTGTTTCCCAGGGAAAAAGCCTGTACAATGGTTCAGGGTCCTGCGGCCTTAAATTGCCGGGTGCCTCCTGGAGATCCGCCTCTCGCAGGATGCCTCCCAGACGCAAAATGACACCAGTGCCAACCCTGTCAAGTTTGAGAGTGCCAAGTGGGTCCTGGAAACTGACACCCAGAACAGTGGCTTGTGAGTTTTGTTTTCCAGGGAACAATCCTGTAAAATGGTTCAGGGGCCTGCGGCCTTAAATTGCCGGGTGCCTCCTGGAATTGCACCTCTTGCAGGATGCCTCCCAGACGAAAGGTGGCACCAGTTCGACTTGGTCTGGTTTAAGAGTGCCACGTGGCTCCTGCAAACGGACACCCAGAACAGTGGCTTGTGAGTTTTGTTTCCCAGGGAAAAAGCCTGTACAATGGTTCAGGGGCCTGAGGCCTTAAATTGCCGGGTGCCTCCTGTAATTCGGCCTCTCGCAGGATGCCTCCCAGACGCAAGGTGGCACCAGTGCCAACTTGGTCTGGTTTGAGAGTGTCAAGTGGGTCCTGAAAACTGACACCCAGAACAGTGGCTTCTGAGTTTTTTTTCCCAAGGAAAAAGCCTGTAGAATGGTTGAGGGTCCTGCGGCCTGAAATTGCCGGGTGCCTCCTGGAATTGCACCTCTCGCAGGATGCCTCCCAGACGCCAGGTGACACCAGTGCCAACTTGGTCTTGTTTGAGAGTGCCAGGAGGCCCCTGCAAACTGACACCCAGAACAGTGGCTTCTGAGTTTTGTTTCCCAGGGAAAAAGCCTGTACAATTGTTCAGAGTCCTGCGGCCTTAAATTGCAGGGTGCCTCCTGGAATTGCGCCTCTCGCAGGATGCCTCCCAGATGCAAGGTGGCACCAGTGCCAACTCTGTCTGGTTTGTGACTGTCAAGTGGGTCCTGAAAACTGACACCCAGAACAGTGGCTTCTGAGTTTTGTTTCCCAGAGAAAAAGCCTGTACAATGGTTCAGGGGTCTGAGGCCTTAAA
Organism: Fringilla coelebs; assembly: GCF_963513975.1. Classification (NCBI taxonomy): domain Eukaryota; kingdom Metazoa; phylum Chordata; class Aves; order Passeriformes; family Fringillidae; genus Fringilla; species Fringilla coelebs. Next base: position 756,648 of record NW_028167472.1, on the reverse strand, counting down.
TTGCTGGGTGCCTCCTGGAATTCGGCCTCTCGCAGGATGCCTCCCAGACGCCAGGTGGCACCAGTTCCAACTTGGTCTGGATTGAGAGTGCCAAGTGGGTCCTGAAAACTGACACCCAGAACAGTGGCTTGTGAGTTTTGTTTCCCAGGGAAAAAGCCTGTACAATGGTTCAGGGTCCTGCGGCCTTAAATTGCCGGGTGCCTCCTGGAGATCCGCCTCTCGCAGGATGCCTCCCAGACGCAAAGTGACACCAGTGCCCACTTAGTCTGGTTTCAGACTGTCAAGTGGGTCCTGCAAACTGACACCCAGAACAGTGGCTTGTGAGTTTTGTTTCCCAAGGAAAAAGCCTGTAGAATGGTTCAGGGTCCTGCGGCCTTAAATTGCCGGGTGCCTCCTGGAATTCGGCCTCTCGCAGGATGCCTCCCAGACGCAAAGTGACACCAGTGCCCACTTAGTCTGGTTTGAGAGTGCCAAGTGGGTCCTGCAAACTGACACGCAGAACAGTGGCTTCTGAGTTTTGTTTCCCAGGGAAAAAGCCTGGACAATGGTTCAGAGTTCTGAAGCCATAAATTGCCGGGTGCTTCCTGTAATTCGGCCTCTCGCAGGATGCCTCCCAGACGCAAGGTGGGACCAGTGCCAACTTGGTCTGGTTGGAGAGTGTCGAGTGGGTCCTGAAAACTGACACCCAGAACAGTGGCTTCTGAGTTTTGTTTCCCAGGGAAAAAGCCTGTACAATGGTTCAGGGTCCTGCGGCCTTCAATTGCCGAGTGACTCCTGGAATTGCGCCTCTCGCAGGATGCCTCCCAGACGCAAAGTGACACCAGTGCCAACTTGGTCTGGTTTGAGAGAGCCAAGTGGGTCCTGAAAACTGACACCCAGAACAGTGGCTTCTGAGTTTTGTTTCCCAGGGAAAAAGCCTGTACAATGGTTCAGGGGCCAAAGGCCTTAAATTGCAGGGTGCCTCCTGTAATTCGGCCTCTCGCCGGATGCCTCCCAGACGCAAGGTGGCACCAGTGCCAACTTGGTCTGGTTTGAGAGTGTCAAGTGTGTCCTGAAAACTGACACCCAGAACAGTGGCTTCTGAGTTTTGTTTCCCAAGGAAAAAGCCTGTACAATGGTTCAGGGTCCTGCAGCCTTAAATTGCGGGGTTCCTCCTGGAATTGCACCTCTCGCAGGATGCCTCCCAGACGCCAGGTGGCACCAGTGCCATCTTGGTCTGGTTTAAGAGTGCCAAGTGGGTCCTGAAAACTGACACCCAGAACAGTGGCTTCTGAGTTTTGTTTCCCAGGGAAAAAGCCTGTACAATGGTTCAGGGGCCTGAGGCCTTAAATTGCCGGGTGCCTCCTGGAATTCGGCCTCTCGCAGGATGCCTCCCAGACGCAAGGTGGAACCAGTGCCAACTTGGTCTGGCTTAAGAATGCCAAGTGGGTCCTGCAAACTGACACCCAGAACAGTGGCTTCTGAGTTTTGTTTCCCAGGGAAAAAGCCTGTACAATGGTTCAGGGTCCTGCGGCCTTAAATTGCCGGGTGCCTCCTGGAGATCCGCCTCTCGCAGGATGCCTCCCAGACGCAAAATGACACCAGTGCCAACCCTGACAAGTTTGAGAGTGACAAGTGGGTCCTGCAAACTGACACCCAGAACAGTGGCTTGTGAGTTTTGTTTCCCAGGGAACAATACTGTACAATGGTTCAGGGGCCTGCGGCCTTAAATTGCCGGGTGCCTCCTGGAATTGCACCTCTCGCAGGATGCCTCCCAGACGAAAGGTGGCACCAGTTCGACTTGGTCTGGTTTAAGAGTGCCACGTGGCTCCTGCAAACGGACACCCAGAACAGTGGCATGTGAGTTTTGTTTCCCAGGGAAAAAGCCTGTACAATGGTTCAGGGGCCTGCGGCCTTAAATTGCCGGGTGCCCCCTGGAATTCCACCTCTCGCAGGTTGCCTCCCAGACGCAAGGTTGAACCAGTGCCATCTTGGTCTGGTTTAAGAGTGCCAAGTGGGTCCTGAAAACTGACACCCAGAACAGTGGCTTCTGAGTTTTGTTTCCCAGAGAAAAAACCTGTACAATGGTTCAGGGGTCTGAGGCCATAAATTGCCGGGTGCCTCCTGGAATTCGGCCTCTCGCAGAATGCCTCCCAGACGCAAGGTGGCACCAGTTCCAACTTGGTCTGGATTGAGAGTGCCAAGTGGGTCCTGAAAACTGACACCCAGAACAGTGGCTTCTGAGTTTTGTTTCCCAGGGAAAAAGCCTGTAAAATTGTTCAGAGGCCTGCGGCCTTAAATTGCCGGGTGCCTCCTGGAATTGCGCCTCTCGCAGGATGCCTCCCAGACGCAAGGTGGCACCTGTGCCAACTTGGTCTGGTTTCAGAGTGTCAAGTGGGTCCTGCAAACTGACACCCAGAACCGTGGCTTGTGAGTTTTGTTTCCCAAGGAAAAAGCCTGTAGAATGGTTCAGGGTCCTGCGGCCTTAAATTGCCGGGTCCCTCTTGGAATTGCGCCTCTCGCAGGATGCCTCCCAGATGCAAGGTGGCACCAGTGCCAACTTGGTCTGGTTTGAGAGTGTCAAGTGGGTCCTGAAAACTGACACCCAGAACAGTGGCTTGTGAGTTTTGTTTCCCAGAGAAAAAGCCTGTACAATGGTTCAGGGGTCTGAGGCCTTAAATTGCCGGGTGCCTCCTGGAATTCGGCCTCTTGCAGAATGCCTCCCAGACGCAAGGTGGCACCAGTTCCAACTTGGTCTGGATTGAGAGTGCCAAGTGGGTCCTGAAAACTGACACCCAGAACAGTGGCTTGTGAGTTTTGTTTCCCAGGGAAAAAGCCTGTAAATTTGTTCAGAGGCCTGCGGCCTTAAATTGCCGGGTGCCTCCTGGAATTGCGCCTCTCGCAGGATGCCTCCCAAAAGCAAGGTGGCACCTGTGCCAACTTGGTCTGGTTTCAGAGTGTCAAGTGGGTCCTGCAAACTGACACCCAGAACCGTGGCTTGTGAGTTTTGTTTCCCAAGGAAAAAGCCTGTACAATGGTTCAGGGTCCTGCGGCCTTAAATTGCCGGGTGCCTCCTGGAATTCGGCCTCTCGCAGAATGCCTCCCAGACGCAAGGTGGCACCAGTTCCAACTTGGTCTGGATTGAGAGTGCCAAGTGGGTCCTGAAAACTGACACCCAGAACAGTGGCTTGTGAGTTTTGTTTCCCAAGGAAAAAGCCTGTACAATGGTTCAGGGTCCTGCGGCCTTAAATTGCCGGGTGCCTCCTGGAATTGCGCCTCTCGCAGGATGCCTCCCAGACGCAAGGTGGCACCTGTGCCAACTTGGTCTGGTTTCAGAGTGTCAAGTGGGTCCTGCAAACTGACACCCAGAACAGTGGCTTGTGAGTTTTGTTTCCCAGGGAAAAAGCCTGTCGAATGGTTCAGGGGCCTGAGCCCTTAAATTGCCGGGTGCCTCCTGGAATTCGGCCTCTCGCAGGATGCCTCCCAGACGCAAGGTGGCACCAGTTCCAACTTGGTCTGGTTTAACAGTTCCAAGTGGGTCCTGCAAACTGACACCCAGAACAGTGGCTTGTGAGTTTTGTTTCCCAGGGAAAAAGCCTGTACATTTGTTCAGAGGCCTGCGGCCTTAAATTGCCGGGTGCCTCCTGGAATTGCACCTCTCGCAGGATATTTCCCAGACGCAAGGTGGCAACACTGCCAACTTGGTCTCGTTTGAGTGTGCCAAGTGGCTCCAGAACACTGACACCCAGAAAAGTGGCTTCTGAGTTTTATTTCCCAGGGAAAAACCTGTTCAATGCTTTAGGGTCCTGCGGACATAAATTTCCAGGTGCCTCCTGGAATTTGGCCTCCCGCAGGATGCCTCCCAGACGCAAAGTGGCACAAGTGCCAACTTGGTCTGGTTTGAGAGTGCCAAGTGGGTCCTGCAAACTGACACCCAGAACAGTGGCTTCTGAGTTTTGTTTCCCAGGGAAAAAGCTTTAAAATTTTTCAGAGTAATACCGCCTTAAATAGCCTGGTGACTCCTGGAGATCCACCTCTCGCAGGATGCCTCCCAGACGCAAAATGACACTAGTGCCAACTTGGTCTGGTTTGAGAGTGCCAAGTGGGTCCTGCAAACTGACACCCAGAACAGTGGCTTCTGAGTTTTGTTTCCCAGGGAAAAAGCCTGTACAATGGTTCAGGGTCCTGCGGCCTGAAATTGCCGACTGCCTCCTGGAATTCGGCCCCTCGCAGGATGCCTCCCAAACGCAAGGTGGCATTAGTGCCAACTTGGTCTGGTTTGAGAGTGTCAAGTGGGTCCTGAAAACTGACACCCAGAACAGTGGCTTCTGAGTTTTGTTTCCCAGGGAAATACCCTGCACAATGGTTCAGGGTCCTGAGGCCTTAAATTTCCGTGTGCCTCCTGGAATTCGGCCTCTCGCAGGATGCCTCCCATACGCAAGGTGGCTCCAGTGCCAACTTGGTCTGGTTTAAGAGTGCCAAGTGTGTCCTGAAAACTGACACCCAGAACAGTGGCTTCTGAGTTTTGTTTCCCAGGGAAAAAGCCTGTACAATGGTTCAGGGTCCTGCGGCCTTAAATTGCCGGGTGCCTCCTGGAGATCCGCCTCTCACAGGATGCCTCCCAGACGCAAAGTGACACCAATGGCCACTTAGTCTGGTTTGAGAGTGCCAAGTGGGTCCTGCAAACTGACACCCAGAACAGTGGCTTCTGAGTTTTGTTTCCCAGGGAAAAAGCCTGTACAATGGTTCAGGGGCCTGAGGCCTTAAATTGCCGGGTGCCTCCTGGAATTCGGCCTCTCGCAGGATGCCTCCCAGACGCAAGGTGGCACCAGTGCCAACTTGGTCTGGTTTAAGACTGCCAAGTGTGTCCTGAAAACTGACACCCAGAACAGTGGCTTCTGAGTTTTGTTTCCCAGGGAAAAAGCCTGTACAATGGTTCAGGGTCCTGCGGCCTTAAATTGCCGGGTGCCTCCTGGAGATCCGCCTCTCACAGGATGCCTCCCAGACGCAAAGTGACACCAGTGCCCACTTAGTCTGTTTTGAGAGTGCCAAGGGGGTCCTGCAAACTGACACCCAGAACAGTGGCTTCTGAGTTTTGTTTCCCAGGGAAAAAGCCTGTACAATGGTTCAGGGGCCTGAGGCCTTAAATTGCCGGGTGCCTCCTGGAATTCGGCCTCTCGCAGGATGCCTCCCAGACGCAAGGTGGGACCAGTGCCAACTTGGTCTGGTTTGAGAGTGTCGAGTGGGTCCTGCAAACTGACACCCAGAACAGTGGCTTCTGAGTTTTGTTTCCCAGGGAAAAAGCCTGTACAATGGTTCAGGGTCCTGCGGCCTTAAATTGCCGGGTGCCTCCTGGAGATACGCCTCTCGCAGGATGCCTCCCAGACGCAAAATGACACCAGTGCCAACCCTGTCAAGTTTGAGAGTGCCAAGTGGGTCCTGCAAACTGACACCCAGAACAGTGGCTTGTGAGTTTTGTTTCCCAGGGAACAATCCTGTACAATGGTTCAGGGGCCTGCGGCCTTAAATTGCCGGGTGCCTCCTGGAATTGCACCTCTTGCAGGATGCCTCCCAGACGAAAGGTGGCACCAGTTCGACTTGGTCTGGTTTAAGAGTGCCACGTGGCTCCTGCAAACGGACACCCAGAACAGTGGCTTGTGAGTTTTGTTTCCCAGGGAAAAAGCCTGTACAATGGTTCAGGGGCCTGAGGCCTTAAATTGCCGGGTGCCTCCTGGAATTGCACCTCTCGCAGGATGCCTCCCAGACGCAAGGTGGCACCAGTGCCAACTTGGTCTGGTTTGAGAGTGTCAAGTGGGTCCTGAAAACTGACACCCAGAACAGTGGCTTCTGAGTTTTTTTTCCCAAGGAAAAAGCCTGTAGAATGGTTGAGGGTCCTGCGGCCTGAAATTGCCGGGTGCCTCCTGGAATTGCACCTCTCGCAGGATGCCTCCCAGACGCCAGGTGACACCAGTGCCAACTTGGTCTTGTTTGAGAGTGCCAGGAGGCCCCTGCAAACTGACACCCAGAACAGTGGCTTGTGAGTTTTGTTTCCCAGGGAAAAAGCCTGTACAATTGTTCAGAGTCCTGCGGCCTTAAATTGCAGGGTGCCTCCTGGAATTGCGCCTCTCGCAGGATGCCTCCCAGATGCAAGGTGGCACCAGTGCCAACTCTGTCTGGTTTGTGACTGTCAAGTGGGTCCTGAAAACTGACACCCAGAACAGTGGCTTGTGAGTTTTGTTTCCCAGAGAAAAAGCCTGTACAATGGTTCAGGAGTCTGAGGCCTTAAATTGCTGGGTGCCTCCTGGAATTCGGCCTCTCGCAGGATGCCTCCCAGACGCCAGGTGGCACCAGTTCCAACTTGGTCTGGATTGAGAGTGCCAAGTGGGTCCTGAAAACTGACACCCAGAACAGTGGCTTGTGAGTTTTGTTTCCCAGGGAAAAAGCCTGTACAATGGTTCAGGGTCCTGCGGCCTTAAATTGCCGGGTGCCTCCTGGAGATCCGCCTCTCGCAGGATGCCTCCCAGACGCAAAGTGACACCAGTGCCCACTTAGTCTGGTTTCAGAGTGTCAAGTGGGTCCTGCAAACTGACACCCAGAACAGTGGCTTGTGAGTTTTGTTTCCCAAGGAAAAAGCCTGTAGAATGGTTCAGGGTCCTGCGGCCTTAAATTGCCGGGTGCCTCCTGGAATTCGGCCTCTCGCAGGATGCCTCCCAGACGCAAAGTGACACCAGTGCCCACTTAGTCTGGTTTGAGAGTGCCAAGTGGGTCCTGCAAACTGACACCCAGAACAGTGGCTTCTGAGTTTTGTTTCCCAGGGAAAAAGCCTGGACAATGGTTCAGAGTTCTGAAGCCATAAATTGCCGGGTGCTTCCTGTAATTCGGCCTTTCGCAGGATGCCTCCCAGACGCAAGGTGGGACCAGTGCCAACTTGGTCTGGTTGGAGAGTGTCGAGTGGGTCCTGCAAACTGACACCCAGAACAGTGGCTTGTGAGTTTTGTTTCCCAGGGAAAAAGCCTGTACAATGGTTCAGGGTCCTGCGGCCTTCAATTGCCGAGTGCCTCCTGGAATTGCGCCTCTCGCAGGATGCCTCCCAGACGCAAAGTGACACCAGTGCCAACTTGGTCTGGTTTGAGAGAGCCAAGTGGGTCCTGAAAACTGACACCCAGAACAGTGGCTTCTGAGTTTTGTTTCCCAGGGAAAAAGCCTGTACAATGGTTCAGGGGCCAGAGGCCTTAAATTGCAGGGTGCCTCCTGTAATTCGGCCTCTCGCCGGATGCCTCCCAGACGCAAGGTGGCACCAGTGCCAACTTGGTCTGGTTTGAGAGTGTCAAGTGTGTCCTGAAAACTGACACCCAGAACAGTGGCTTCTGAGTTTTGTTTCCCAAGGAAAAAGCCTGTACAATGGTTCAGGGTCCTGCAGCCTTAAATTGCGGGGTTCCTCCTGGAATTGCACCTCTCGCAGGATGCCTCCCAGACGCCAGGTTGCACCAGTGCCATCTTGGTCTGGTTTAAGAGTGCCAAGTGGGTCCTGAAAACTGACACCCAGAACAGTGGCTTCTGAGTTTTGTTTCCCAGGGAAAAAGCCTGTACAATGGTTCAGGGGCCTGAGGCCTTAAATTGCCGGGTGCCTCCTGGAATTCGGCCTCTCGCAGGATGCCTCCCAGACGCAAGGTGGAACCAGTGCCAACTTGGTCTGGCTTAAGAATGCCAAGTGGGTCCTGCAAACTGACACCCAGAACAGTGGCTTCTGAGTTTTGTTTCCCAGGGAAAAAGCCTGTAGAATGGTTCAGGGTCCTGCGGCCTTAAATTGCCGGGTGCCTCCTGGAGATCCGCCTCTCGCAGGATGCCTCCCAGACGCAAAATGACACCAGTGCCAACCCTGACAAGTTTGAGAGTGACAAGTGGGTCCTGCAAACTGACACCCAGAACAGTGGCTTGTGAGTTTTGTTTCCCAGGGAACAATACTGTACAATGGTTCAGGGGCCTGCGACCTTAAATTGCCGGGTGCCTCCTGGAATTGCACCTCTCGCAGGATGCCTCCCAGACGAAAGGTGGCACCAGTTCGACTTGGTCTGGTTTAAGAGTGCCACGTGGCTCCTGCAAACGGACACCCAGAACAGTGGCATGTGAGTTTTGTTTCCCAAGGAAAAAGCCTGTACAATGGTTCAGGGGCCTGCGGCCTTAAATTGCCGGGTGCCTCCTGGAGATACGCCTCTCGCAGGATGCCTCCCAGACGCAAAATGACACCAGTGCCAACTTGGTCAAGTTTGAGAGTGCCAAGTGGGTCCTGCAAACTGACACCCAGAACAGTGGCTTCTGAGTTTTGTTTCCCAGGGAAAAAGCCTGTAGAATGGTTCAGGGGCCTGCGGCCTTAAATTGCCGGGTGCCTCCTGGAATTGCACCTCTTGCAGGATGCATCCCAGACGAAAGGTGGCACCAGTTCGACTTGGTCTGGTTTAAGAGTGCCACGTGGCTCCTGCAAACGGACACCCAGAACAGTGGCTTGTGAGTTTTGTTTCCCAGGGAAAAAGCCTGTACAATGGTTCAGGGGCCTGAGGCCTTAAATTGCCGGGTGCCTCCTGTAATTCGGCCTCTCGCAGGATGCCTCCCAGACGCAATGTGGCACCAGTGCCAACTTGGTCTGGTTTGAGAGTGTCAAGTGGGTCCTGAAAACTGACACCCAGAACAGTGGCTTGTGAGTTTTGTTTCCCAAGGAAAAAACCTGTAGACTGGTTCAGGGTCCTGCGGCCTGAAATTGCCGGGTGCCTCCTGGAATTGCACCTCTCGCAGGATGCCTCCCAGACGCCAGGTGACACCAGTGCCAACTTGGTCTTGTTTAAGAGTGTCAGGAGGCCCCTGCAAACTGACACCCAGAACAGTGGCTTGTGAGTTTTGTTTCCCAGGGAAAAAGCCTGTACAATTGTTCAGAATCCTGCGGCCTTAAATTGCCGGGTGCCTCCTGGAATTGCGCCTCTCGCAGGATGCCTCCCCGATGCAAGGTGGCACCAGTGCCAACTTGGTCTGGTTTGAGAGTGTCAAGTGGGTCCTGAAAACTGACACCCAGAACAGTGGCTTCTGAGTTTTGTTTCCCAGAGAAAAAGCCTGTACAATTGTTCAGAGGCCTGCGGCCTGAAATTGCCAGGTGCCTACTGGAATTACGCCTCTCGCAGGATGCCTCCTAGACGCAAGGTGGCACCAGTGCCAACTTGGTCTGCTTTCAGAGTGTCAAGTGGGTCCTTAAAACTGACACCCAGAACAGAGGCTTGTGAGTTTTTTTTCCCAAGGAAAAAGCTTGTAGAATGGTTCAGGGTCCTGCGGCCTTAAATTGCCGGGTGCCTCCTGGAATTCGGCCTCTCGCAGGATGCCTCCCAGACGCAAAGTGACACCAGTGCCCACTTAGTCTGTTTTGAGAGTGCCAAGTGGGTCCTGCAAACTGACACCCAGAACAGTGGCTTCTGAGTTTTGTTTCCCAGGGAAAAAGCCTGTACAATGGTTCAGGGTCCTGAGGCCTTAAATTGCCGGGTGCCTCCTGTAATTCGGCCTCTCGCAGGATGCCTCCCAGACGCAAGGTGGCACCAGTGCCAACTTGGTCTGGTTTGAGAGTGTCGAGTGGGTCCTGCAAACTGACACCCAGAACAGTGGCTTCTGAGTTTTGTTTCCCAGGGAAAAAGCCTGTAGAATGGTTCAGGGTCCTGCGGCCTTCAATTGCCGAGTGCCTCCTGGAATTGCGCCTCTCGCAGGATGCCTCAGAGCACCAAGGTGGCACGAGTGCAAACTTGGCCTGGTTTGAGAGTGCCAAGTGGGTCCTGCAAACTGACACCCAGAACAGTGGCTTCTGAGTTTTGTTTCCCAGGGAAAAAGCCTGTACAATGGTTCAGGGTCCTGCGGCCTTAAATTGCCGGGTGCCACCTGGAGATCCGCCTCTCGCAGGATGCCTCCCAGACGCAAGGTGGCACCAGTTCCAACTTGGTCTGGTTTAAGAGTTCCAAGTGGGTCCTGCAAACTGACACCCAGAACAGTGGCTTCTGAGTTTTGTTTCCCAGGGAAAAAGCCTGTACATTTGTTCAGAGGCCTGCAGCCTTAAATTGCCGGGTGCCTCCTGGAATTCCACCTCTCGCAGGATATTTCCCAGACGCAAGGTGGCAACACTGCCAACTTGGTCTCGTTTGAGTGTGCTAAGTGGCTCCTGAACACTGACACCCAGAAAAGTGGCTTCTGAGTTTTATTTCCCAGGGAAAAACCTGTTCAATGGTTTAGGGTCCTGCGGACATAAATTTCCGGGTGCCTCCTGGAATTTGGCCTCCCGCAGGATGCCTCCCAGACGCAAAGTGGCACAAGTGCCAACTTGGTCTGGTTTGAGAGTGCCAAGTGGGTCCTGCAAACTGACACCCAGAACAGTGGCTTCTGAGTTTTGTTTCCCAGGGAAAAAGCTTTAAAATTTTTCAGAGTAATACCGCCTTAAATAGCCTGGTGACTCCTGGAGATCCACCTCTCGCAGGATGCCTCCCAGACGCAAAATGACACCAGTGCCAACTTGGTCTGGTTTGAGAGTGCCAAGTGGGTCCTGCAAACTGACACCCAGAACAGTGGCTTCTGAGTTTTGTTTCCCAGGGAAAAAGCCTGTACAATGGTTCAGGGTCCTGCGGCCTGAAATTGCCGACTGCCTCCTGGAATTCGGCCCCTCGCAGGATGCCTCCCAAACGCAAGGTGGCATTAGTGCCAACTTGGTCTGGTTTGAGAGTGTCAAGTGTGTCCTGAAAACTGACACCCAGAACAGTGGCTTCTGAGTTTTGTTTCCCAGGGAAATAGCCTGCACAATGGTTCAGGGTCCTGAGGCCTTAAATTTCCGTGTGCCTCCTGGAATTCGGCCTCTCGCAGGATGCCTCCCATACGCAAGGTGGCTCCAGTGCCAACTTGGTCTGGTTTAAGAGTGCCAAGTGTGTCCTGAAAACTGACACCCAGAACAGTGGCTTCTGAGTTTTGTTTCCCAGGGAAAAAGCCTGTACAATGGTTCAGGGTCCTGCGGCCTTAAATTGCCGGGTGCCTCCTGGAGATCCGCCTCTCACAGGATGCCTCCCAGACGCAAAGTGACACCAGTGGCCACTTAGTCTGGTTTGAGAGTGCCAAGTGGGTCCTGCAAACTGACACCCAGAACAGTGGCTTCTGAGTTTTGTTTCCCAGGGAAAAAGCCTGTACATTGGTTCAGGGGCCTGAGGCCTTAAATTGCCGAGTGCCTCCTGGAATTCGGCCTCTCGCAGGATGCCTCCCAGACGCAAGGTGGCACCAGTGCCAACTTGGTCTGGTTTAAGACTGCCAAGTGTGTCCTGAAAACTGACACCCAGAACAGTGGCTTCTGAGTTTTGTTTCCCAGGGAAAAAGCCTGTACAATGGTTCAGGGTCCTGCGGCCTTAAATTGCCGGGTGCCTCCTGGAGATCCGCCTCTCACAGGATGCCTCCCAGACGCAAAGTGACACCAGTGCCCACTTAGTCTGTTTTGAGAGTGCCAAGGGGGTCCTGCAAACTGACACCCAGAACAGTGGCTTCTGAGTTTTGTTTCCCAGGGAAAAAGCCTGTACAATGGTTCAGGGGCCTGAGGCCTTAAATTGCAGGGTGCCTCCTGGAATTCGGCCTCTCGCAGGATGCCTCCCAGACGCAAGGTGGGACCAGTGCCAACTTGGTCTGGTTTGAGAGTGTCGAGTGGGTCCTGCAAACTGACACCCAGAACAGTGGCTTCTGAGTTTTGTTTCCCAGGGAAAAAGCCTGTACAATGGTTCAGGGTCCTGCGGCCTTAAATTGCCGGGTGCCTCCTGGAGATACGCCTCTCGCAGGATGCCTCCCAGACGCAAAATGACACCAGTGCCAACCCTGTCAAGTTTGAGAGTGCCAAGTGGGTCCTGCAAACTGACACCCAGAACAGTGGCTTGTGAGTTTTGTTTCCCAGGGAACAATCCTGTACAATGGTTCAGGGGCCTGCGGCCTTAAATTGCCGGGTGCCTCCTGGAATTGCACCTCTTGCAGGATGCCTCCCAGACGAAAGGTGGCACCAGTTCGACTTGGTCTGGTTTAAGAGTGCCACGTGGCTCCTGCAAACTGACACCCAGAACAGTGGCTTGTGAGTTTTGTTTCCCAGGGAAAAAGCCTGTACAATGGTTCAGGGTCCTGCGGCCTTAAATTGCCGGGTGCCTCCTGGAGATCCGCCTCTCGCAGGATGCCTCCCAGACGCAAAGTGACACCAGTGCCCACTTAGTCTGGTTTCAGAGTGTCAAGTGGGTCCTGCAAACTGACACCCAGAACAGTGGCTTGTGAGTTTTGTTTCCCAAGGAAAAAGCCTGTAGAATGGTTCAGGGTCCTGCGGCCTTAAATTGCCGGGTGCCTCCTGGAATTCGGCCTCTCGCAGGATGCCTCCCAGACGCAAAGTGACACCAGTGCCCACTTAGTCTGGTTTGAGAGTGCCAAGTGGGTCCTGCAAACTGACACCCAGAACAGTGGCTTCTGAGTTTTGTTTCCCAGGGAAAAAGCCTGGACAATGGTTCAGAGTTCTGAAGCCATAAATTGCCGGGTGCTTCCTGTAATTCGGCCTTTCGCAGGATGCCTCCCAGACGCAAGGTGGGACCAGTGCCAACTTGGTCTGGTTGGAGAGTGTCGAGTGGGTCCTGCAAACTGACACCCAGAACAGTGGCTTGTGAGTTTTGTTTCCCAGGGAAAAAGCCTGTACAATGGTTCAGGGTCCTGCAGCCTTAAATTGCGGGGTTCCTCCTGGAATTGCACCTCTCGCAGGATGCCTCCCAGACGCCAGGTTGCACCAGTGCCATCTTGGTCTGGTTTAAGAGTGCCAAGTGGGTCCTGAAAACTGACACCCAGAACAGTGGCTTCTGAGTTTTGTTTCCCAGGGAAAAAGCCTGTACAATGGTTCAGGGGCCTGAGGCCTTAAATTGCCGGGTGCCTCCTGGAATTCGGCCTCTCGCAGGATGCCTCCCAGACGCAAGGTGGAACCAGTGCCAACTTGGTCTGGCTTAAGAATGCCAAGTGGGTCCTGCAAACTGACACCCAGAACAGTGGCTTCTGAGTTTTGTTTCCCAGGGAAAAAGCCTGTAGAATGGTTCAGGGTCCTGCGGCCTTAAATTGCCGGGTGCCTCCTGGAGATCCGCCTCTCGCAGGATGCCTCCCAGACGCAAAATGACACCAGTGCCAACCCTGACAAGTTTGAGAGTGACAAGTGGGTCCTGCAAACTGACACCCAGAACAGTGGCTTGTGAGTTTTGTTTCCCAGGGAACAATACTGTACAATGGTTCAGGGGCCTGCGACCTTAAATTGCCGGGTGCCTCCTGGAATTGCACCTCTCGCAGGATGCCTCCCAGACGAAAGGTGGCACCAGTTCGACTTGGTCTGGTTTAAGAGTGCCACGTGGCTCCTGCAAACGGACACCCAGAACAGTGGCATGTGAGTTTTGTTTCCCAAGGAAAAAGCCTGTACAATGGTTCAGGGGCCTGCGGCCTTAAATTGCCGGGTGCCTCCTGGAGATACGCCTCTCGCAGGATGCCTCCCAGACGCAAAATGACACCAGTGCCAACTTGGTCAAGTTTGAGAGTGCCAAGTGGGTCCTGCAAACTGACACCCAGAACAGTGGCTTCTGAGTTTTGTTTCCCAGGGAAAAAGCCTGTAGAATGGTTCAGGGGCCTGCGGCCTTAAATTGCCGGGTGCCTCCTGGAATTGCACCTCTTGCAGGATGCATCCCAGACGAAAGGTGGCACCAGTTCGACTTGGTCTGGTTTAAGAGTGCCACGTGGCTCCTGCAAACGGACACCCAGAACAGTGGCTTGTGAGTTTTGTTTCCCAGGGAAAAAGCCTGTACAATGGTTCAGGGGCCTGAGGCCTTAAATTGCCGGGTGCCTCCTGTAATTCGGCCTCTCGCAGGATGCCTCCCAGACGCAATGTGGCACCAGTGCCAACTTGGTCTGGTTTGAGAGTGTCAAGTGGGTCCTGAAAACTGACACCCAGAACAGTGGCTTGTGAGTTTTGTTTCCCAAGGAAAAAACCTGTAGACTGGTTCAGGGTCCTGCGGCCTGAAATTGCCGGGTGCCTCCTGGAATTGCACCTCTCGCAGGATGCCTCCCAGACGCCAGGTGACACCAGTGCCAACTTGGTCTTGTTTAAGAGTGTCAGGAGGCCCCTGCAAACTGACACCCAGAACAGTGGCTTGTGAGTTTTGTTTCCCAGGGAAAAAGCCTGTACAATTGTTCAGAATCCTGCGGCCTTAAATTGCCGGGTGCCTCCTGGAATTGCGCCTCTCGCAGGATGCCTCCCCGATGCAAGGTGGCACCAGTGCCAACTTGGTCTGGTTTGAGAGTGTCAAGTGGGTCCTGAAAACTGACACCCAGAACAGTGGCTTCTGAGTTTTGTTTCCCAGAGAAAAAGCCTGTACAATTGTTCAGAGGCCTGCGGCCTGAAATTGCCAGGTGCCTACTGGAATTACGCCTCTCGCAGGATGCCTCCTAGACGCAAGGTGGCACCAGTGCCAACTTGGTCTGCTTTCAGAGTGTCAAGTGGGTCCTTAAAACTGACACCCAGAACAGAGGCTTGTGAGTTTTTTTTCCCAAGGAAAAAGCTTGTAGAATGGTTCAGGGTCCTGCGGCCTTAAATTGCCGGGTGCCTCCTGGAATTCGGCCTCTCGCAGGATGCCTCCCAGACGCAAAGTGACACCAGTGCCCACTTAGTCTGTTTTGAGAGTGCCAAGTGGGTCCTGCAAACTGACACCCAGAACAGTGGCTTCTGAGTTTTGTTTCCCAGGGAAAAAGCCTGTACAATGGTTCAGGGTCCTGAGGCCTTAAATTGCCGGGTGCCTCCTGTAATTCGGCCTCTCGCAGGATGCCTCCCAGACGCAAGGTGGCACCAGTGCCAACTTGGTCTGGTTTGAGAGTGTCGAGTGGGTCCTGCAAACTGACACCCAGAACAGTGGCTTGTGAGTTTTGTTTCCCAGGGAAAAAGCCTGTAGAATGGTTCAGGGTCCTGCGGCCTTCAATTGCCGAGTGCCTCCTGGAATTGCGCCTCTCGCAGGATGCCTCAGAGAACCAAGGTGGCACGAGTGCAAACTTGGCCTGGTTTGAGAGTGCCAAGTGGGTCCTGCAAACTGACACCCAGAACAGTGGCTTCTGAGTTTTGTTTCCCAGGGAAAAAGCCTGTACAATGGTTCAGGGTCCTGCGGCCTTAAATTGCCGGGTGCCACCTGGAGATCCGCCTCTCGCAGGATGCCTCCCAGACGCAAGGTGGCACCAGTTCCAACTTGGTCTGGTTTAAGAGTTCCAAGTGGGTCCTGCAAACTGACACCCAGAACAGTGGCTTCTGAGTTTTGTTTCCCAGGGAAAAAGCCTGTACATTTGTTCAGAGGCCTGCAGCCTTAAATTGCCGGGTGCCTCCTGGAATTCCACCTCTCGCAGGATATTTCCCAGACGCAAGGTGGCAACACTGCCAACTTGGTCTCGTTTGAGTGTGCTAAGTGGCTCCTGAACACTGACACCCAGAAAAGTGGCTTCTGAGTTTTATTTCCCAGGGAAAAACCTGTTCAATGGTTTAGGGTCCTGCGGACATAAATTTCCGGGTGCCTCCTGGAATTTGGCCTCCCGCAGGATGCCTCCCAGACGCAAAGTGGCACAAGTGCCAACTTGGTCTGGTTTGAGAGTGCCAAGTGGGTCCTGCAAACTGACACCCAGAACAGTGGCTTCTGAGTTTTGTTTCCCAGGGAAAAAGCTTTAAAATTTTTCAGAGTAATACCGCCTTAAATAGCCTGGTGACTCCTGGAGATCCACCTCTCGCAGGATGCCTCCCAGACGCAAAATGACACCAGTGCCAACTTGGTCTGGTTTGAGAGTGCCAAGTGGGTCCTGCAAACTGACACCCAGAACAGTGGCTTCTGAGTTTTGTTTCCCAGGGAAAAAGCCTGTACAATGGTTCAGGGTCCTGCGGCCTGAAATTGCCGACTGCCTCCTGGAATTCGGCCCCTCGCAGGATGCCTCCCAAACGCAAGGTGGCATTAGTGCCAACTTGGTCTGGTTTGAGAGTGTCAAGTGTGTCCTGAAAACTGACACCCAGAACAGTGGCTTCTGAGTTTTGTTTCCCAGGGAAATAGCCTGCACAATGGTTCAGGGTCCTGAGGCCTTAAATTTCCGTGTGCCTCCTGGAATTCGGCCTCTCGCAGGATGCCTCCCATACGCAAGGTGGCTCCAGTGCCAACTTGGTCTGGTTTAAGAGTGCCAAGTGTGTCCTGAAAACTGACACCCAGAACAGTGGCTTCTGAGTTTTGTTTCCCAGGGAAAAAGCCTGTACAATGGTTCAGGGTCCTGCGGCCTTAAATTGCCGGGTGCCTCCTGGAGATCCGCCTCTCACAGGATGCCTCCCAGACGCAAAGTGACACCAGTGGCCACTTAGTCTGGTTTGAGAGTGCCAAGTGGGTCCTGCAAACTGACACCCAGAACAGTGGCTTCTGAGTTTTGTTTCCCAGGGAAAAAGCCTGTACATTGGTTCAGGGGCCTGAGGCCTTAAATTGCCGAGTGCCTCCTGGAATTCGGCCTCTCGCAGGATGCCTCCCAGACGCAAGGTGGCACCAGTGCCAACTTGGTCTGGTTTAAGACTGCCAAGTGTGTCCTGAAAACTGACACCCAGAACAGTGGCTTCTGAGTTTTGTTTCCCAGGGAAAAAGCCTGTACAATGGTTCAGGGTCCTGCGGCCTTAAATTGCCGGGTGCCTCCTGGAGATCCGCCTCTCACAGGATGCCTCCCAGACGCAAAGTGACACCAGTGCCCACTTAGTCTGTTTTGAGAGTGCCAAGGGGGTCCTGCAAACTGACACCCAGAACAGTGGCTTCTGAGTTTTGTTTCCCAGGGAAAAAGCCTGTACAATGGTTCAGGGGCCTGAGGCCTTAAATTGCAGGGTGCCTCCTGGAATTCGGCCTCTCGCAGGATGCCTCCCAGACGCAAGGTGGGACCAGTGCCAACTTGGTCTGGTTTGAGAGTGTCGAGTGGGTCCTGCAAACTGACACCCAGAACAGTGGCTTCTGAGTTTTGTTTCCCAGGGAAAAAGCCTGTACAATGGTTCAGGGTCCTGCGGCCTTAAATTGCCGGGTGCCTCCTGGAGATACGCCTCTCGCAGGATGCCTCCCAGACGCAAAATGACACCAGTGCCAACCCTGTCAAGTTTGAGAGTGCCAAGTGGGTCCTGCAAACTGACACCCAGAACAGTGGCTTGTGAGTTTTGTTTCCCAGGGAACAATCCTGTACAATGGTTCAGGGGCCTGCGGCCTTAAATTGCCGGGTGCCTCCTGGAATTGCACCTCTTGCAGGATGCCTCCCAGACGAAAGGTGGCACCAGTTCGACTTGGTCTGGTTTAAGAGTGCCACGTGGCTCCTGCAAACGGACACCCAGAACAGTGGCTTGTGAGTTTTGTTTCCCAGGGAAAAAGCCTGTACAATGGTTCAGGGGCCTGAGGCCTTAAATTGCCGGGTGCCTCCTGGAATTGCACCTCTCGCAGGATGCCTCCCAGACGCAAGGTGGCACCAGTGCCAACTTGGTCTGGTTTGAGAGTGTCAAGTGGGTCCTGAAAACTGACACCCAGAACAGTGGCTTCTGAGTTTTTTTTCCCAAGGAAAAAGCCTGTAGAATGGTTGAGGGTCCTGCGGCCTGAAATTGCCGGGTGCCTCCTGGAATTGCACCTCTCGCAGGATGCCTCCCAGACGCCAGGTGACACCAGTGCCAACTTGGTCTTGTTTGAGAGTGCCAGGAGGCCCCTGAAAACTGACACCCAGAACAGTGGCTTGTGAGTTTTGTTTCCCAGGGAAAAAGCCTGTACAATTGTTCAGAGTCCTGCGGCCTTAAATTGCAGGGTGCCTCCTGGAATTGCGCCTCTCGCAGGATGCCTCCCAGATGCAAGGTGGCACCAGTGCCAACTCTGTCTGGTTTGTGACTGTCAAGTGGGTCCTGAAAACTGACACCCAGAACAGTGGCTTGTGAGTTTTGTTTCCCAGAGAAAAAGCCTGTACAATGGTTCAGGAGTCTGAGGCCTTAAATTGCTGGGTGCCTCCTGGAATTCGGCCTCTCGCAGGATGCCTCCCAGACGCCAGGTGGCACCAGTTCCAACTTGGTCTGGATTGAGAGTGCCAAGTGGGTCCTGAAAACTGACACCCAGAACAGTGGCTTGTGAGTTTTGTTTCCCAGGGAAAAAGCCTGTACAATGGTTCAGGGTCCTGCGGCCTTAAATTGCCGGGTGCCTCCTGGAGATCCGCCTCTCGCAGGATGCCTCCCAGACGCAAAGTGACACCAGTGCCCACTTAGTCTGGTTTCAGAGTGTCAAGTGGGTCCTGCAAACTGACACCCAGAACAGTGGCTTGTGAGTTTTGTTTCCCAAGGAAAAAGCCTGTAGAATGGTTCAGGGTCCTGCGGCCTTAAATTGCCGGGTGCCTCCTGGAATTCGGCCTCTCGCAGGATGCCTCCCAGACGCAAAGTGACACCAGTGCCCACTTAGTCTGGTTTGAGAGTGCCAAGTGGGTCCTGCAAACTGACACCCAGAACAGTGGCTTCTGAGTTTTGTTTCCCAGGGAAAAAGCCTGGACAATGGTTCAGAGTTCTGAAGCCATAAATTGCCGGGTGCTTCCTGTAATTCGGCCTTTCGCAGGATGCCTCCCAGACGCAAGGTGGGACCAGTGCCAACTTGGTCTGGTTGGAGAGTGTCGAGTGGGTCCTGCAAACTGACACCCAGAACAGTGGCTTCTGAGTTTTGTTTCCCAGGGAAAAAGCCTGTACAATGGTTCAGGGTCCTGCGGCCTTCAATTGCCGAGTGCCTCCTGGAATTGCGCCTCTCGCAGGATGCCTCCCAGACGCAAAGTGACACCAGTGCCAACTTGGTCTGGTTTGAGAGAGCCAAGTGGGTCCTGAAAACTGACACCCAGAACAGTGGCTTCTGAGTTTTGTTTCCCAGGGAAAAAGCCTGTACAATGGTTCAGGGGCCAGAGGCCTTAAATTGCAGGGTGCCTCCTGTAATTCGGCCTCTCGCCGGATGCCTCCCAGACGCAAGGTGGCACCAGTGCCAACTTGGTCTGGTTTGAGAGTGTCAAGTGTGTCCTGAAAACTGACACCCAGAACAGTGGCTTCTGAGTTTTGTTTCCCAAGGAAAAAGCCTGTACAATGGTTCAGGGTCCTGCAGCCTTAAATTGCGGGGTTCCTCCTGGAATTGCACCTCTCGCAGGATGCCTCCCAGACGCCAGGTTGCACCAGTGCCATCTTGGTCTGGTTTAAGAGTGCCAAGTGGGTCCTGAAAACTGACACCCAGAACAGTGGCTTCTGAGTTTTGTTTCCCAGGGAAAAAGCCTGTACAATGGTTCAGGGGCCTGAGGCCTTAAATTGCCGGGTGCCTCCTGGAATTCGGCCTCTCGCAGGATGCCTCCCAGACGCAAGGTGGAACCAGTGCCAACTTGGTCTGGCTTAAGAATGCCAAGTGGGTCCTGCAAACTGACACCCAGAACAGTGGCTTCTGAGTTTTGTTTCCCAGGGAAAAAGCCTGTACAATGGTTCAGGGTCCTGCGGCCTTAAATTGCCGGGTGCCTCCTGGAGATCCGCCTCTCGCAGGATGCCTCCCAGACGCAAAATGACACCAGTGCCAACCCTGACAAGTTTGAGAGTGACAAGTGGGTCCTGCAAACTGACACCCAGAACAGTGGCTTGTGAGTTTTGTTTCCCAGGGAACAATACTGTACAATGGTTCAGGGGCCTGCGGCCTTAAATTGCCGGGTGCCTCCTGGAATTGCACCTCTCGCAGGATGCCTCCCAGACGAAAGGTGGCACCAGTTCGACTTGGTCTGGTTTAAGAGTGCCACGTGGCTCCTGCAAACGGACACCCAGAACAGTGGCATGTGAGTTTTGTTTCCCAGGGAAAAAGCCTGTACAATGGATCAGGGGCCTGCGGCCTTAACTTGCCGGGTGCCTCCTGGAGATACGCCTCTCGCAGGATGCCTCCCAGACGCAAAATGACACCAGTGCCAACTTGGTCAAGTTTGAGAGTGCCAAGTGTGTCCTGCAAACTGACACCCAGAACAGTGGCTTCTGAGTTTTGTTTCCCAGGGAAAAAGCCTGTAGAATGGTTCAGGGGCCTGCGGCCTTAAATTGCCGGGTGCCTCCTGGAATTGCACCTCTTGCAGGATGCATCCCAGACGAAAGGTGGCACCAGTTCGACTTGGTCTGGTTTAAGAGTGCCACGTGGCTCCTGCAAACGGACACCCAGAACAGTGGCTTGTGAGTTTTGTTTCCCAGGGAAAAAGCCTGTACAATGGTTCAGGGGCCTGAGGCCTTAAATTGCCGGGTGCCTCCTGTAATTCGGCCTCTCGCAGGATGCCTCCCAGACGCAATGTGGCACCAGTGCCAACTTGGTCTGGTTTGAGAGTGTCAAGTGGGTCCTGAAAACTGACACCCAGAACAGTGGCTTGTGAGTTTTGTTTCCCAAGGAAAAAACCTGTAGACTGGTTCAGGGTCCTGCGGCCTGAAATTGCCGGGTGCCTCCTGGAATTGCACCTCTCGCAGGATGCCTCCCAGACGCCAGGTGACACCAGTGCCAACTTGGTCTTGTTTAAGAGTGTCAGGAGGCCCCTGCAAACTGACACCCAGAACAGTGGCTTGTGAGTTTTGTTTCCCAGGGAAAAAGCCTGTACAATTGTTCAGAATCCTGCGGCCTTAAATTGCCGGGTGCCTCCTGGAATTGCGCCTCTCGCAGGATGCCTCCCCGATGCAAGGTGGCACCAGTGCCAACTTGGTCTGGTTTGAGAGTGTCAAGTGGGTCCTGAAAACTGACACCCAGAACAGTGGCTTCTGAGTTTTGTTTCCCAGGGAAAAAGCCTGTACAATTGTTCAGAGGCCTGCGGCCTGAAATTGCCAGGTGCCTACTGGAATTACGCCTCTCGCAGGATGCCTCCTAGACGCAAGGTGGCACCAGTGCCAACTTGGTCTGCTTTCAGAGTGTCAAGTGGGTCCTTAAAACTGACACCCAGAACAGAGGCTTGTGAGTTTTTTTTCCCAAGGAAAAAGCTTGTAGAATGGTTCAGGGTCCTGCGGCCTTAAATTGCCGGGTGCCTCCTGGAATTCGGCCTCTCGCAGGATGCCTCCCAGACGCAAAGTGACACCAGTGCCCACTTAGTCTGTTTTGAGAGTGCCAAGTGGGTCCTGCAAACTGACACCCAGAACAGTGGCTTCTGAGTTTTGTTTCCCAGGGAAAAAGCCTGTACAATGGTTCAGGGTCCTGAGGCCTTAAATTGCCGGGTGCCTCCTGTAATTCGGCCTCTCGCAGGATGCCTCCCAGACGCAAGGTGGCACCAGTGCCAACTTGGTCTGGTTTGAGAGTGTCGAGTGGGTCCTGCAAACTGACACCCAGAACAGTGGCTTGTGAGTTTTGTTTCCCAGGGAAAAAGCCTGTAGAATGGTTCAGGGTCCTGCGGCCTTCAATTGCCGAGTGCCTCCTGGAATTGCGCCTCTCGCAGGATGCCTCAGAGAACCAAGGTGGCACGAGTGCAAACTTGGCCTGGTTTGAGAGTGCCAAGTGGGTCCTGCAAACTGACACCCAGAACAGTGGCTTCTGAGTTTTGTTTCCCAGGGAAAAAGCCTGTACAATGGTTCAGGGTCCTGCGGCCTTAAATTGCCGGGTGCCACCTGGAGATCCGCCTCTCGCAGGATGCCTCCCAGACGCAAGGTGGCACCAGTTCCAACTTGGTCTGGTTTAAGAGTTCCAAGTGGGTCCT
Source organism: Fringilla coelebs (assembly GCF_963513975.1). Classification (NCBI taxonomy): domain Eukaryota; kingdom Metazoa; phylum Chordata; class Aves; order Passeriformes; family Fringillidae; genus Fringilla; species Fringilla coelebs. The sequence continues at coordinate 734,901 of NW_028167472.1, read as the reverse complement.
GCAAACTGACACCCAGAACAGTGGCTTCTGAGTTTTGTTTCCCAGGGAAAAAGCCTGTACATTTGTTCAGAGGCCTGCAGCCTTAAATTGCCGGGTGCCTCCTGGAATTCCACCTCTCGCAGGATATTTCCCAGACGCAAGGTGGCAACACTGCCAACTTGGTCTCGTTTGAGTGTGCTAAGTGGCTCCTGAACACTGACACCCAGAAAAGTGGCTTCTGAGTTTTATTTCCCAGGGAAAAACCTGTTCAATGGTTTAGGGTCCTGCGGACATAAATTTCCGGGTGCCTCCTGGAATTTGGCCTCCCGCAGGATGCCTCCCAGACGCAAAGTGGGACAAGTGCCAACTTGGTCTGGTTTGAGAGTGCCAAGTGGGTCCTGCAAACTGACACCCAGAACAGTGGCTTCTGAGTTTTGTTTCCCAGGGAAAAAGCTTTAAAATTTTTCAGAGTAATACCGCCTTAAATAGCCTGGTGACTCCTGGAGATCCACCTCTCGCAGGATGCCTCCCAGACACAAAATGACACCAGTGCCAACTTGGTCTGGTTTGAGAGTGCCAAGTGGATCCTGCAAACTGACACCCAGAACAGTGCCTTCTGTATTTTGTTTCCCAGGGAAAAAGCCTGTAGAATTGTTCAGAGTTCTGCGGCCTGAAATTGCCGAGTGCCTCCTGGAATTCGGCCTCTCGCAGGATGCCTCCCAAACGCAAGGTGGCACCAGTGCCAACTTGGTCTGGTTTGAGAGTGTCAAGTGGGTCCTGCAAACTGACACCCAGAACAGTGGCTTCTGAGTTTTGTTTCCCAGGGAAAAAGCCTGTACAATGGTTCAGGGTCCTGCGGCCTTAAATTGCCGGGTGCCTCCTGGAGATACGCCTCTCGCAGGATGCCTCCCAGACGCAAAATGACACCAGTGCCAACTTGCTCAAGTTTGAGAGTGCCAAGTGGGTCCTGCAAACTGACACCCAGAACAGTGGCTTCTGAGTTTTGTTTCCCAGGGAAAAAGCCTGTAGAATGGTTCAGGGGCAAGCGGCCTTAAATTGCCGGGTGCCTCCTGGAATTGCACCTCTCGCAGGATGCCTCCCAGACGCCAGGTGACACCAGTGCCAACTTGGTCTTGTTTAAGAGTGCCAGGAGGCCCCTGCAAACTGACACCCAGAACAGTGGCTTGTGAGTTTTGTTTCCCAGGGAAAAAGCCTGTACAATTGTTCAGAGTCCTGCGGCCTTAAATTGCCGGGTGCCTCCTGGAACTGCGCCTCTCGCAGGATGCCTCCCAGACCAAGGTGGCACCAGTGCCAACTTGGTCTGGTTTGAGAGTGTCAAGTGGGTCCAGAAAACTGACACCCAGAACAGTGGCTTGTGAGTTTTGTTTCCCAGAGAAAAAGCCTGTACAATGGTTCAGGGGTCTGAGGCCTTAAATTGCCGGGTGCCTCCTGGAATTCGGCCTCTCGCAGGATGCCTCCCAGACGCAAGGTGGGACCAGTGCCAACTTGGTCTGGTTTGAGAGTGTCGAGTGGGTCCTGCAAACTGACACCCAGAACAGTGGCTTCTGAGTTTTGTTTCCCAGGGAAAAAGCCTGTACAATGGTTCAGGGTCCTGCGGCCTTAAATTGCCGGGTGCCTCCTGGAGATACGCCTCTCGCAGGATGCCTCCCAGACGCAAAATGACACCAGTGCCAACCCTGTCAAGTTTGAGAGTGCCAAGTGGGTCCTGCAAACTGACACCCAGAACAGTGGCTTGTGAGTTTTGTTTCCCAGGGAACAATCCTGTACAATGGTTCAGGGGCCTGCGGCCTTAAATTGCCGGGTGCCTCCTGGAATTGCACCTCTTGCAGGATGCCTCCCAGACGAAAGGTGGCACCAGTTCGACTTGGTCTGGTTTAAGAGTGCCACGTGGCTCCTGCAAACTGACACCCAGAACAGTGGCTTGTGAGTTTTGTTTCCCAGGGAAAAAGCCTGTACAATGGTTCAGGGGCCTGAGGCCTTAAATTGCCGGGTGCCTCCTGGAATTGCACCTCTCGCAGGATGCCTCCCAGACGCAAGGTGGCACCAGTGCCAACTTGGTCTGGTTTGAGAGTGTCAAGTGGGTCCTGAAAACTGACACCCAGAACAGTGGCTTCTGAGTTTTTTTTCCCAAGGAAAAAGCCTGTAGAATGGTTGAGGGTCCTGCGGCCTGAAATTGCCGGGTGCCTCCTGGAATTGCACCTCTCGCAGGATGCCTCCCAGACGCCAGGTGACACCAGTGCCAACTTGGTCTTGTTTGAGAGTGCCAGGAGGCCCCTGAAAACTGACACCCAGAACAGTGGCTTGTGAGTTTTGTTTCCCAGGGAAAAAGCCTGTACAATTGTTCAGAGTCCTGCGGCCTTAAATTGCAGGGTGCCTCCTGGAATTGCGCCTCTCGCAGGATGCCTCCCAGATGCAAGGTGGCACCAGTGCCAACTCTGTCTGGTTTGTGACTGTCAAGTGGGTCCTGAAAACTGACACCCAGAACAGTGGCTTGTGAGTTTTGTTTCCCAGAGAAAAAGCCTGTACAATGGTTCAGGAGTCTGAGGCCTTAAATTGCTGGGTGCCTCCTGGAATTCGGCCTCTCGCAGGATGCCTCCCAGACGCCAGGTGGCACCAGTTCCAACTTGGTCTGGATTGAGAGTGCCAAGTGGGTCCTGAAAACTGACACCCAGAACAGTGGCTTGTGAGTTTTGTTTCCCAGGGAAAAAGCCTGTACAATGGTTCAGGGTCCTGCGGCCTTAAATTGCCGGGTGCCTCCTGGAGATCCGCCTCTCGCAGGATGCCTCCCAGACGCAAAGTGACACCAGTGCCCACTTAGTCTGGTTTCAGAGTGTCAAGTGGGTCCTGCAAACTGACACCCAGAACAGTGGCTTGTGAGTTTTGTTTCCCAAGGAAAAAGCCTGTAGAATGGTTCAGGGTCCTGCGGCCTTAAATTGCCGGGTGCCTCCTGGAATTCGGCCTCTCGCAGGATGCCTCCCAGACGCAAAGTGACACCAGTGCCCACTTAGTCTGGTTTGAGAGTGCCAAGTGGGTCCTGCAAACTGACACCCAGAACAGTGGCTTCTGAGTTTTGTTTCCCAGGGAAAAAGCCTGGACAATGGTTCAGAGTTCTGAAGCCATAAATTGCCGGGTGCTTCCTGTAATTCGGCCTTTCGCAGGATGCCTCCCAGACGCAAGGTGGGACCAGTGCCAACTTGGTCTGGTTGGAGAGTGTCGAGTGGGTCCTGCAAACTGACACCCAGAACAGTGGCTTCTGAGTTTTGTTTCCCAGGGAAAAAGCCTGTACAATGGTTCAGGGTCCTGCGGCCTTCAATTGCCGAGTGCCTCCTGGAATTGCGCCTCTCGCAGGATGCCTCCCAGACGCAAAGTGACACCAGTGCCAACTTGGTCTGGTTTGAGAGAGCCAAGTGGGTCCTGAAAACTGACACCCAGAACAGTGGCTTCTGAGTTTTGTTTCCCAGGGAAAAAGCCTGTACAATGGTTCAGGGGCCAGAGGCCTTAAATTGCAGGGTGCCTCCTGTAATTCGGCCTCTCGCCGGATGCCTCCCAGACGCAAGGTGGCACCAGTGCCAACTTGGTCTGGTTTGAGAGTGTCAAGTGTGTCCTGAAAACTGACACCCAGAACAGTGGCTTCTGAGTTTTGTTTCCCAAGGAAAAAGCCTGTACAATGGTTCAGGGTCCTGCAGCCTTAAATTGCGGGGTTCCTCCTGGAATTGCACCTCTCGCAGGATGCCTCCCAGACGCCAGGTTGCACCAGTGCCATCTTGGTCTGGTTTAAGAGTGCCAAGTGGGTCCTGAAAACTGACACCCAGAACAGTGGCTTCTGAGTTTTGTTTCCCAGGGAAAAAGCCTGTACAATGGTTCAGGGGCCTGAGGCCTTAAATTGCCGGGTGCCTCCTGGAATTCGGCCTCTCGCAGGATGCCTCCCAGACGCAAGGTGGAACCAGTGCCAACTTGGTCTGGCTTAAGAATGCCAAGTGGGTCCTGCAAACTGACACCCAGAACAGTGGCTTCTGAGTTTTGTTTCCCAGGGAAAAAGCCTGTACAATGGTTCAGGGTCCTGCGGCCTTAAATTGCCGGGTGCCTCCTGGAGATCCGCCTCTCGCAGGATGCCTCCCAGACGCAAAATGACACCAGTGCCAACCCTGACAAGTTTGAGAGTGACAAGTGGGTCCTGCAAACTGACACCCAGAACAGTGGCTTGTGAGTTTTGTTTCCCAGGGAACAATACTGTACAATGGTTCAGGGGCCTGCGGCCTTAAATTGCCGGGTGCCTCCTGGAATTGCACCTCTCGCAGGATGCCTCCCAGACGAAAGGTGGCACCAGTTCGACTTGGTCTGGTTTAAGAGTGCCACGTGGCTCCTGCAAACGGACACCCAGAACAGTGGCATGTGAGTTTTGTTTCCCAGGGAAAAAGCCTGTACAATGGTTCAGGGGCCTGCGGCCTTAACTTGCCGGGTGCCTCCTGGAGATACGCCTCTCGCAGGATGCCTCCCAGACGCAAAATGACACCAGTGCCAACTTGGTCAAGTTTGAGAGTGCCAAGTGTGTCCTGCAAACTGACACCCAGAACAGTGGCTTCTGAGTTTTGTTTCCCAGGGAAAAAGCCTGTAGAATGGTTCAGGGGCCTGCGGCCTTAAATTGCCGGGTGCCTCCTGGAATTGCACCTCTTGCAGGATGCATCCCAGACGAAAGGTGGCACCAGTTCGACTTGGTCTGGTTTAAGAGTGCCACGTGGCTCCTGCAAACGGACACCCAGAACAGTGGCTTGTGAGTTTTGTTTCCCAGGGAAAAAGCCTGTACAATGGTTCAGGGGCCTGAGGCCTTAAATTGCCGGGTGCCTCCTGTAATTCGGCCTCTCGCAGGATGCCTCCCAGACGCAATGTGGCACCAGTGCCAACTTGGTCTGGTTTGAGAGTGTCAAGTGGGTCCTGAAAACTGACACCCAGAACAGTGGCTTGTGAGTTTTGTTTCCCAAGGAAAAAACCTGTAGACTGGTTCAGGGTCCTGCGGCCTGAAATTGCCGGGTGCCTCCTGGAATTGCACCTCTCGCAGGATGCCTCCCAGACGCCAGGTGACACCAGTGCCAACTTGGTCTTGTTTAAGAGTGTCAGGAGGCCCCTGCAAACTGACACCCAGAACAGTGGCTTGTGAGTTTTGTTTCCCAGGGAAAAAGCCTGTACAATTGTTCAGAATCCTGCGGCCTTAAATTGCCGGGTGCCTCCTGGAATTGCGCCTCTCGCAGGATGCCTCCCCGATGCAAGGTGGCACCAGTGCCAACTTGGTCTGGTTTGAGAGTGTCAAGTGGGTCCTGAAAACTGACACCCAGAACAGTGGCTTCTGAGTTTTGTTTCCCAGGGAAAAAGCCTGTACAATTGTTCAGAGGCCTGCGGCCTGAAATTGCCAGGTGCCTACTGGAATTACGCCTCTCGCAGGATGCCTCCTAGACGCAAGGTGGCACCAGTGCCAACTTGGTCTGCTTTCAGAGTGTCAAGTGGGTCCTTAAAACTGACACCCAGAACAGAGGCTTGTGAGTTTTTTTTCCCAAGGAAAAAGCTTGTAGAATGGTTCAGGGTCCTGCGGCCTTAAATTGCCGGGTGCCTCCTGGAATTCGGCCTCTCGCAGGATGCCTCCCAGACGCAAAGTGACACCAGTGCCCACTTAGTCTGTTTTGAGAGTGCCAAGTGGGTCCTGCAAACTGACACCCAGAACAGTGGCTTCTGAGTTTTGTTTCCCAGGGAAAAAGCCTGTACAATGGTTCAGGGTCCTGAGGCCTTAAATTGCCGGGTGCCTCCTGTAATTCGGCCTCTCGCAGGATGCCTCCCAGACGCAAGGTGGCACCAGTGCCAACTTGGTCTGGTTTGAGAGTGTCGAGTGGGTCCTGCAAACTGACACCCAGAACAGTGGCTTCTGAGTTTTGTTTCCCAGGGAAAAAGCCTGTAGAATGGTTCAGGGTCCTGCGGCCTTCAATTGCCGAGTGCCTCCTGGAATTGCGCCTCTCGCAGGATGCCTCAGAGAACCAAGGTGGCACGAGTGCAAACTTGGCCTGGTTTGAGAGTGCCAAGTGGGTCCTGCAAACTGACACCCAGAACAGTGGCTTCTGAGTTTTGTTTCCCAGGGAAAAAGCCTGTACAATGGTTCAGGGTCCTGCGGCCTTAAATTGCCGGGTGCCACCTGGAGATCCGCCTCTCGCAGGATGCCTCCCAGACGCAAGGTGGCACCAGTTCCAACTTGGTCTGGTTTAAGAGTTCCAAGTGGGTCCTGCAAACTGACACCCAGAACAGTGGCTTCTGAGTTTTGTTTCCCAGGGAAAAAGCCTGTACATTTGTTCAGAGGCCTGCAGCCTTAAATTGCCGGGTGCCTCCTGGAATTCCACCTCTCGCAGGATATTTCCCAGACGCAAGGTGGCAACACTGCCAACTTGGTCTCGTTTGAGTGTGCTAAGTGGCTCCTGAACACTGACACCCAGAAAAGTGGCTTCTGAGTTTTATTTCCCAGGGAAAAACCTGTTCAATGGTTTAGGGTCCTGCGGACATAAATTTCCGGGTGCCTCCTGGAATTTGGCCTCCCGCAGGATGCCTCCCAGACGCAAAGTGGGACAAGTGCCAACTTGGTCTGGTTTGAGAGTGCCAAGTGGGTCCTGCAAACTGACACCCAGAACAGTGGCTTCTGAGTTTTGTTTCCCAGGGAAAAAGCTTTAAAATTTTTCAGAGTAATACCGCCTTAAATAGCCTGGTGACTCCTGGAGATCCACCTCTCGCAGGATGCCTCCCAGACACAAAATGACACCAGTGCCAACTTGGTCTGGTTTGAGAGTGCCAAGTGGATCCTGCAAACTGACACCCAGAACAGTGCCTTCTGTATTTTGTTTCCCAGGGAAAAAGCCTGTAGAATTGTTCAGAGTTCTGCGGCCTGAAATTGCCGAGTGCCTCCTGGAATTCGGCCTCTCGCAGGATGCCTCCCAAACGCAAGGTGGCACCAGTGCCAACTTGGTCTGGTTTGAGAGTGTCAAGTGGGTCCTGCAAACTGACACCCAGAACAGTGGCTTCTGAGTTTTGTTTCCCAGGGAAAAAGCCTGTACAATGGTTCAGGGTCCTGCGGCCTTAAATTGCCGGGTGCCTCCTGGAGATACGCCTCTCGCAGGATGCCTCCCAGACGCAAAATGACACCAGTGCCAACTTGCTCAAGTTTGAGAGTGCCAAGTGGGTCCTGCAAACTGACACCCAGAACAGTGGCTTCTGAGTTTTGTTTCCCAGGGAAAAAGCCTGTAGAATGGTTCAGGGGCCTGCGGCCTTAAATTGCCGGGTGCCTCCTGGAATTGCACCTCTCGCAGGATGCCTCCCAGACGCCAGGTGACACCAGTGCCAACTTGGTCTTGTTTAAGAGTGCCAGGAGGCCCCTGCAAACTGACACCCAGAACAGTGGCTTGTGAGTTTTGTTTCCCAGGGAAAAAGCCTGTACAATTGTTCAGAGTCCTGCGGCCTTAAATTGCCGGGTGCCTCCTGGAACTGCGCCTCTCGCAGGATGCCTCCCAGACCAAGGTGGCACCAGTGCCAACTTGGTCTGGTTTGAGAGTGTCAAGTGGGTCCAGAAAACTGACACCCAGAACAGTGGCTTGTGAGTTTTGTTTCCCAGAGAAAAAGCCTGTACAATGGTTCAGGGGTCTGAGGCCTTAAATTGCCGGGTGCCTCCTGGAATTCGGCCTCTCGCAGGATGCCTCCCAGACGCCAGGTGGCACCAGTTCCAACTTGGTCTGGATTGAGAGTGCCAAGTGGGTCCTGAAAACTGACACCCAGAACAGTGGCTTCTGAGTTTTGTTTCCCAGGGAAAAAGCCTGTACAATTGTTCAGAGGCCTGCGGCCTGAAATTGCCGGGTGCCTCCTGGAATTACGCCTCCCGCCGGATGCCTCCTAGACGCAAGGTGGCACCAGTGCCAACTTGGTCTGCTTTCAGAGTGTCAAGTGGGTCCTTAAAACTGACACCCAGAACAGAGGCTTGTGAGTTTTTTTTCCCAAGGAAAAAGCCTGTAGAATGGTTCAGGGTCCTGCGGCCTTAAATTGCCGGGTGCCTCCTGGAATTCGGCCTCTCGCAGGATGCCTCCCAGACGCAAAGTGACACCAGTGCCCACTTAGTCTGTTTTGAGAGTGCCAAGTGGGTCCTGCAAACTGACACCCAGAACAGTGGCTTCTGAGTTTTGTTTCCCAGGGAAAAAGCCTGTACAATGGTTCAGGGTCCTGAGGCCTTAAATTGCCGGGTGCCTCCTGTAATTCGGCCTCTCGCAGGATGCCTCCCAGACGCAAGGTGGCACCAGTGCCAACTTGGTCTGGTTTGAGAGTGTCGAGTGGGTCCTGCAAACTGACACCCAGAACAGTGGCTTGTGAGTTTTGTTTCCCAGGGAAAAAGCCTGTAGAATGGTTCAGGGTCCTGCGGCCTTCAATTGCCGAGTGCCTCCTGGAATTGCGCCTCTCGCAGGATGCCTCAGAGAACCAAGGTGGCACGAGTGCAAACTTGGCCTGGTTTGAGAGTGCCAAGTGGGTCCTGCAAACTGACACCCAGAACAGTGGCTTCTGAGTTTTGTTTCCCAGGGAAAAAGCCTGTACAATGGTTCAGGGTCCTGCGGCCTTAAATTGCCAGGTGCCACCTGGAGATCCGCCTCTCGCAGGATGCCTCCCAGACGCAAGGTGGCACCAGTTCCAACTTGGTCTGGTTTAAGAGTTCCAAGTGGGTCCTGCAAACTGACACCCAGAACAGTGGCTTCTGAGTTTTGTTTCCCAGGGAAAAAGCCTGTACATTTGTTCAGAGGCCTGCAGCCTTAAATTGCCGGGTGCCTCCTGGAATTCCACCTCTCGCAGGATATTTCCCAGACGCAAGGTGGCAACACTGCCAACTTGGTCTCGTTTGAGTGTGCTAAGTGGCTCCTGAACACTGACACCCAGAAAAGTGGCTTCTGAGTTTTATTTCCCAGGGAAAAACCTGTTCAATGGTTTAGGGTCCTGCGGACATAAATTTCCGGGTGCCTCCTGGAATTTGGCCTCCCGCAGGATGCCTCCCAGACGCAAAGTGGGACAAGTGCCAACTTGGTCTGGTTTGAGAGTGCCAAGTGGGTCCTGCAAACTGACACCCAGAACAGTGGCTTCTGAGTTTTGTTTCCCAGGGAAAAAGCTTTAAAATTTTTCAGAGTAATACCGCCTTAAATAGCCTGGTGACTCCTGGAGATCCACCTCTCGCAGGATGCCTCCCAGACACAAAATGACACCAGTGCCAACTTGGTCTGGTTTGAGAGTGCCAAGTGGATCCTGCAAACTGACACCCAGAACAGTGCCTTCTGTATTTTGTTTCCCAGGGAAAAAGCCTGTAGAATTGTTCAGAGTTCTGCGGCCTGAAATTGCCGAGTGCCTCCTGGAATTCGGCCTCTCGCAGGATGCCTCCCAAACGCAAGGTGGCACCAGTGCCAACTTGGTCTGGTTTGAGAGTGTCAAGTGGGTCCTGCAAACTGACACCCAGAACAGTGGCTTCTGAGTTTTGTTTCCCAGGGAAAAAGCCTGTACAATGGTTCAGGGTCCTGCGGCCTTAAATTGCCGGGTGCCTCCTGGAGATACGCCTCTCGCAGGATGCCTCCCAGACGCAAAATGACACCAGTGCCAACTTGCTCAAGTTTGAGAGTGCCAAGTGGGTCCTGCAAACTGACACCCAGAACAGTGGCTTCTGAGTTTTGTTTCCCAGGGAAAAAGCCTGTAGAATGGTTCAGGGGCCTGCGGCCTTAAATTGCCGGGTGCCTCCTGGAATTGCACCTCTCGCAGGATGCCTCCCAGACGCCAGGTGACACCAGTGCCAACTTGGTCTTGTTTAAGAGTGCCAGGAGGCCCCTGCAAACTGACACCCAGAACAGTGGCTTGTGAGTTTTGTTTCCCAGGGAAAAAGCCTGTACAATTGTTCAGAGTCCTGCGGCCTTAAATTGCCGGGTGCCTCCTGGAACTGCGCCTCTCGCAGGATGCCTCCCAGACCAAGGTGGCACCAGTGCCAACTTGGTCTGGTTTGAGAGTGTCAAGTGGGTCCAGAAAACTGACACCCAGAACAGTGGCTTGTGAGTTTTGTTTCCCAGAGAAAAAGCCTGTACAATGGTTCAGGGGTCTGAGGCCTTAAATTGCCGGGTGCCTCCTGGAATTCGGCCTCTCGCAGGATGCCTCCCAGACGCCAGGTGGCACCAGTTCCAACTTGGTCTGGATTGAGAGTGCCAAGTGGGTCCTGAAAACTGACACCCAGAACAGTGGCTTCTGAGTTTTGTTTCCCAGGGAAAAAGCCTGTACAATTGTTCAGAGGCCTGCGGCCTGAAATTGCCGGGTGCCTCCTGGAATTACGCCTCCCGCAGGATGCCTCCTAGACGCAAGGTGGCACCAGTGCCAACTTGGTCTGCTTTCAGAGTGTCAAGTGGGTCCTTAAAACTGACACCCAGAACAGAGGCTTGTGAGTTTTTTTTCCCAAGGAAAAAGCCTGTAGAATGGTTCAGGGTCCTGCGGCCTTAAATTGCCGGGTGCCTCCTGGAATTCGGCCTCTCGCAGGATGCCTCCCAGACGCAAAGTGACACCAGTGCCCACTTAGTCTGTTTTGAGAGTGCCAAGTGGGTCCTGCAAACTGACACCCAGAACAGTGGCTTCTGAGTTTTGTTTCCCAGGGAAAAAGCCTGTACAATGGTTCAGGGTCCTGAGGCCTTAAATTGCCGGGTGCCTCCTGTAATTCGGCCTCTCGCAGGATGCCTCCCAGACGCCAGGTGGCACCAGTGCCAACTTGGTCTGGTTTGAGAGTGTCGAGTGGGTCCTGCAAACTGACACCCAGAACAGTGGCTTGTGAGTTTTGTTTCCCAGGGAAAAAGCCTGTCGAATGGTTCAGGGTCCTGCGGCCTTCAATTGCCAAGTGCCTCCTGGAATTGCGCTTCTCGCAGGATGCCTCAGAGAACCAAGGTGGAACCAGTGCCAACTTGGCCTGGTTTGAGAGTGCCAAGTGGGTCCTTAAAACTGACACCCAGAACAGTGGCTTCTGAGTTTTGTTTCCCAGGGAAAAAGCCTGTACAATGGTTCAGGGTCCTGCGGCCTTAAATTGCCGGGTGCCACCTGGAGATCCGCCTCTCGCAGGATGCCTCCCAGACGCAAGGTGGCACCAGTTCCAACTTGGTCTGGTTTAACAGTTCCAAGTGGGTCCTGCAAACTGACCCCCAGAACAGTGGCTTCTGAGTTTTGTTTCCCAGGGAAAAAGCCTGTACATTTGTTCAGAGGCCTGCGGCCTTAAATTGCCGGGTGCCTCCTGGAATTCCACCTCTCGCAGGATATTTCCCAGACGCAAGATGGCAACACTGCTAACTTGGTCTCGTTTGAGTGTGCCAAGTGGCTCCTGAAAACTGACACCCAGAAAAGTGGCTTCTGAGTTTTGTTTCCCAGGGAAAAACCTATTCAATGGTTTAGGGTCCTGCGGACATAAATTTCCGGGTGCCTCCTGGAAATCGGCCTCTCGCAGGATGCCTCCCAAACGCAAGGTGGCACCAGTGCCAACTTGGTCTGGTTTGAGAGTGTCAAGTGGGTCCTGAAAACTGACACCCAGAACAGTGGCTTCTGAGTTTTGTTTCCCAGGGAAATAGCCTGTACAATGGTTCAGGGGCCTGAGGCCTTAAATTTCCGTGTGCCTCCTGGAATTCGGCCTCTCGCAGGATGCCTCCCAGACGCAAGGTGGCACCAGTGCCAACTTGGTCTGGTTTAAGACTGCCAAGTGTGTCCTGAAAACTGACACCCAGAGCAGTGGCTTCTGAGTTTTGTTTCCCAGGGAAAAAGCCTGTACAATGGTTCAGGGTCCTGCGGCCTTAAATTGCCGGGTGCCTCCTGGAGATCCGCCTCTCGCAGGATGCCTCCCAGAAGCAAAGTGACACCAGTGCCCACTTAGTCTGGTTTGAGAGTGCCAAGTGGGTCCTGCAAACTGACACCCAGAACAGTGGCTTCTGAGTTTTGTTTCCCAGGGAAAAAGCCTGTACAATGGTTCAGGGGCCTGAGGCCTTAAATTGCCGTGTGCCTCCTGGAATTCGGCCTCTCGCAGGATGCCTCCCAGACGCAAGGTGGAACCAGTGCCAACTTGGTCTGGCTTAAGAATGCCAAGTGGGTCCTGCAAACTGACACCCAGAACAGTGGCTTCTGAGTTTTGTTTCCCAGGGAAAAAGCCTGTACATTTGTTCAGAGGCCTGAGGCCTTAAATTGCCGGGTGCCTCCTGGAATTGCACCTCTCGCAGGATATTTCCCAGACTCAAGGTGGCAACACTGCCAACTTGGTCTGGTTTGAGTGTGCCAAGTGGGTCCTGCAAACTGACACCCAGAAAAGTGGCTTCTGAGTTTTATTTCCCAGGGAAAAACCTGTTCAATGGTTTAGGGTCCTGCGGACATAAATTTCCGGGTGCCTCCTGGAATTTGGCCTCCCGCAGGATGCCTCCCAGACGCAAAGTGGCACAAGTGCCAACTTAGTCTGGTTTGAGAGTGCCAAGTGGGTCCTGCAAACGGACACCCAGAACAGTGGCTTCTGAGTTTTGTTTCCCAGGGAAAAAGCTTTAAAATTTTTCAGAGTAATACCGCCTTAAATAGCCTGGTGACTCCTGGAGATCCACCTCTCGCAGGATGCCTCCCAGACGCAAAATGACACCAGTGCCAACTTGGTCTGGTTTGAGAGTGCCAAGTGGGTCCTGCAAACTGACACCCAGAACAGTGGCTTCTGTGTTTTGTTTCCCAGGGAAAAAGCCTGTACAATGGTTCAGAGTTCTGCGGCCTGAAATTGCCGAGTGCCTCCTGGAATTCGGCCTCTCGCAGGATGCCTCCCAAACGCAAGGTGGCACCAGTGCGAACTTGGTCTGGTTTGAGAGTGTCAAGTGTGTCCTGAAAACTGACACCCAGAACAGTGGCTTCTGAGTTTTGTTTCCCAGGGAAATAGCCTGTACAATGGTTCAGGGACCTGAGGCCTTAAATTTCCGTGTGGCTCCTGGAATTCGGCCTCTCGCAGGATGCCTCCCAGACGCAAGGTGGCACCAGTGCCAACTTGGTATGGTTTAAGTCTGCCAAGTGGGTCCTGAAAACTGACACCCAGAACAGTGGCTTCTGAGTTTTGTTTCCCAGGGAAAAAGCCTGTACATTTGTTCAGAGTTCTGCGGCCTTAAATTGCCGGGTGCCTCCTGTAATTCGGCCTCTCGCAGGATGCCTCCCAGACGCAAGGTGGCACCAGTGCCAACTTGGTCTGGTTTGAGAGTGTCGAGTGGGTCCTGCAAACTGACACCCAGAACAGTGGCTTCTGAGTTTTGTTTCCCAGGGAAAAAGCCTGTAGAATGGTTCAGGGTCCTGCGGCCTTAAATTGCCGAGTGCCTCCTGGAGATCCGCCTCTCGCAGGATGCCTCCCAGACGCAAAGTGACACCAGTGCCAACTTGGTCTGGTTTGAGAGTGCCAAGTGGGTCCTGCAAACTGACACCCAGAACAGTGGCTTCTGAGTTTTGTTTCCCAGGGAAAAAGCCTGTACAATGGTTCAGAGGCCTGCGGCCTTAAATTGCCGGGTGCCTCCTGTAATTCGGCCTCTCGCAGGATGCCTCCCAGACGCAAGGTGGCACCAGTGCCAACTTGGTCTTGTTTGAGAGTGCCAGGAGGCTCCTGCAAACTGACACCCAGAACAGTGGCTTGTGAGTTTTGTTTCCCAGGGAAAAAGCCTGTACATTTGTTCAGAGGCCTGCGGCCTTAAATTGCCGGGTGCCTCCTGGAATTGCGCCTCTCGCAGGATATTTCCCAGACGCAAGGTGGCAACACTGCCAACTTGGTCTCGTTTGAGTGTGCCAAGTGGCTCCTGAACACTGACACCCAGAGCAGTGGCTTCTGAGTTTTGTTTCCCAGGGAAAAAGCCTTTAGAATGGTTCAGGGGCCTGCGGCCTTAAATTGCCGGGTGCCTCCTGGAATTGCACCTCTTGCAGGATGCATCCCAGACGAAAAGTGGCACCAGTGCAAACTTGGCCTGGTTTGCGAGTGCCAAGTGGGTCCTGCAAACTGACACCCAGAACAGTGGCTTCTGAGTTTTGTTTCCCAGGGAAAAAGCCTGTACAATGGTTCAGGGGCCTGAGGCCCTAAATTGCCGGGTGCCTCCTGGAATTCCACCTCTCGCAGGATATTTCCCAGACGCAAGGTGGCAACACTGCCAACTTGGTCTCGTTTGAGTGTGCCAAGTGGCTCCTGAACACTGACACCCAGAAAAGTGGCTTCTGAATTTTATTTCCCAGGGAAAAACCTGTTCAATGGTTTAGGGTCCTGCGGACATAAATTTCCGGGTGCCTCCTGGAATTTGGCCTCCCGCAGGATGCCTCCCAGACGCAAAGTGGCACAAGTGCCAACTTGGTCTGGTTTGAGAGTGCCAAGTGGGTCCTGCAAACTGACACCCAGAACAGTGCCTTCTGTATTTTGTTTCCCAGGGAAAAAGCCTGTACAATTGTTCAGAGTTCTGCGGCCTGAAATTGCCGAGTGCCTCCTGGAATTCGGCCTCTCGCAGGATGCCTCCCAAACGCAAGGTGGCACCAGTGCCAACTTGGTCTGGTTTGAGAGTGTCAAGTGGGTCCTGCAAACTGACACCCAGAACAGTGGCTTCTGAGTTTCGTTTCCCAGGGAAAAAGCCTGTACAATGGTTCAGGGTCCTGCGGCCTTAAATTGCCGGGTGCCTCCTGGAGATACGCCTCTCGCAGGATGCCTCCCAGACGCAAAATGACACCAGTGCCAACTTGGTCAAGTTTGAGAGTGCCAAGTGGGTCCTGCAAACTGACACCCAGAACAGTGGCTTCTGAGTTTTGTTTCCCAGGGAAAAAGCCTGTAGAATGGTTCAGGGGCCTGCGGCCTTAAATTGCCGGGTGCCTCCTGGAATTGCACCTCTTGCAGGATGCATCCCAGACGAAAGGTGGCACCAGTTCGACTTGGTCTGGTTTAAGAGAGCCACGTGGCTCCTGCAAACGGACACCCAGAACAGTGGCTTGTGAGTTTTGTTTCCCAGGGAAAAAGCCTGTACAATGGTTCAGGGGCCTGAGGCCTTAAATTGCCGGGTGCCTCCTGTAATTCGGCCTCTCGCAAGATGCCTCCCAGACGCAATGTGGCACCAGTGCCAACTTGGTCTGGTTTGAGAGTGTCAAGTGGGTCCTGCAAACTGACATCCAGAACAGTGGCTTGTGAGTTTTGTTTCCCAAGGAAAAAGCCTGTAGACTGGTTCAGGGTCCTGCGGCCTGAAATTGCCGGGTGCCTCCTGGAATTGCACCTCTCGCAGGATGCCTCCCAGACGCCAGGTGACACCAGTGCCAACTTGGTCTTGTTTAAGAGTGCCAGGAGGCCCCTGCAAACTGACACCCAGAACAGTGGCTTGTGAGTTTTGTTTCCCAGGGAAAAAGCCTGTACAATTGTTCAGAGTCCTGCGGCCTTAAATTGCCGGGTGCCTCCTCGAATTGCGCCTCTCGCAGGATGCCTCCCCGATGCAAGGTGGCACCAGTGCCAACTTGGTCTGGTTTGAGAGTGTCAAGTGGGTCCTGAAAACTGACACCCAGAACAGTGGCTTGTGAGTTTTGTTTCCCAGGGAAAAAGCCTGTACAATGGTTCAGGGGTCTGAGGCCTTAAATTGCCGGGTGCCTCCTGGAATTCGGCCTCTCGCAGGATGCCTCCCAGACGCCAGGTGGCACCAGTTCCAACTTGGTCTGGATTGAGAATGCCAAGTGGGTCCTGAAAACTGACACCCAGAACAGTGGCTTCTGAGTTTTGTTTCCCAGGGAAAAAGCCTGTACAATTGTTCAGAGGCCTGCGGCCTTAAATTGCCGGGTGCCTCCTGGAATTACGCCTCTCGCAGGATGCCTCCTAGACGCAAGGTGGCACCAGTGCCAACTTGGTCTGCTTTCAGAGTGTCAAGTGGGTCCTTAAAACTGACACCCAGAACAGAGGCTTGTGAGTTTTTTTTCCCAAGGAAAAAGCCTGTTGAATGGTTCAGGGTCCTGCGGCCTTAAATTGCCGGGTGCCTCCTGGAATTCGGCCTCTCGCAGGATGCCTCCCAGACGCAAAGTGACACCAGTGCCCACTTAGTCTGTTTTGAGAGTGCCAAGTGGGTCCTGCAAACTGACACCCAGAACAGTGGCTTCTGAGTTTTGTTTCCCAGGGAAAAAGCCTGTACAATGGTTCAGGGTCCTGAGGCCTTAAATTGCCGGGTGCCTCCTGTAATTCGGCCTCTCGCAGGATGCCTCCCAGACGCAAGGTGGCACCAGTGCCAACTTGGTCTGGTTTGAGAGTGTCGAGTGGGTCCTGCAAACTGACACCCAGAACAGTGGCTTGTGAGTTTTGTTTCCCAGGGAAAAAGCCTGTAGAATGGTTCAGGGTCCTGCGGCCTTCAATTGCCGAGTGCCTCCTGGAATTGCGCCTCTCGCAGGATGCCTCAGTGAACCAAGGTGGCACCAGTGCCAACTTGGCCTGGTTTGAGAGTGCCAAGTGGGTCCTGCAAACTGACACCCAGAACAGTGGCTTCTGAGTTTTGTTTCCCAGGGAAAAAGCCTGTACAATGGTTCAGGGTCCTGCGGCCTTAAATTGCCGGGTGCCTCCTGGAGATACGCCTCTCGCAGGATGCCTCCCAGACGCAAAATGACACCAGTGCCAACTTGGTCAAGTTTGAGAGTGCCAAGTGGGTCCTGCAAACTGACACCCAGAACAGTGGCTTCTGAGTTTTGTTTCCCAGGGAAAAAGCCTGTAGAATGGTTCAGGGGCCTGCGGCCTTAAATTGCCGGGTGCCTCCTGGAATTGCACCTCTTGCAGGATGCATCCCAGACGAAAGGTGGCACCAGTTCGACTTGGTCTGGTTTAAGAGAGCCACGTGGCTCCTGCAAACGGACACCCAGAACAGTGGCTTGTGAGTTTTGTTTCCCAGGGAAAAAGCCTGTACAATGGTTCAGGGGCCTGAGGCCTTAAATTGCCGGGTGCCTCCTGTAATTCGGCCTCTCGCAAGATGCCTCCCAGACGCAATGTGGCACCAGTGCCAACTTGGTCTGGTTTGAGAGTGTCAAGTGGGTCCTGCAAACTGACATCCAGAACAGTGGCTTGTGAGTTTTGTTTCCCAAGGAAAAAGCCTGTAGACTGGTTCAGGGTCCTGCGGCCTGAAATTGCCGGGTGCCTCCTGGAATTGCACCTCTCGCAGGATGCCTCCCAGACGCCAGGTGACACCAGTGCCAACTTGGTCTTGTTTAAGAGTGCCAGGAGGCCCCTGCAAACTGACACCCAGAACAGTGGCTTGTGAGTTTTGTTTCCCAGGGAAAAAGCCTGTACAATTGTTCAGAGTCCTGCGGCCTTAAATTGCCGGGTGCCTCCTGGAATTGCGCCTCTCGCAGGATGCCTCCCCGATGCAAGGTGGCACCAGTGCCAACTTGGTCTGGTTTGAGAGTGTCAAGTGGGTCCTGAAAACTGACACCCAGAACAGTGGCTTGTGAGTTTTGTTTCCCAGAGAAAAAGCCTGTACAATGGTTCAGGGGTCTGAGGCCTTAAATTGCCGGGTGCCTCCTGGAATTCGGCCTCTCGCAGGATGCCTCCCAGACGCCAGGTGGCACCAGTTCCAACTTGGTCTGGATTGAGAGTGCCAAGTGGGTCCTGAAAACTGACACGCAGAACAGTGGCTTCTGAGTTTTGTTTCCCAGGGAAAAAGCCTGTACAATTGTTCAGAGGCCTGCGGCCTGAGATTGCCGGGTGCCTCCTGGAATTACGCCTCTCGCAGGATGCCTCCTAGACGCAAGGTGGCACCAGTGCCAACTTGGTCTGCTTTCAGAGTGTCAAGTGGGTCCTTAAAACTGACACCCAGAACAGAGGCTTGTGAGTTTTTTTTCCCAAGGAAAAAGCCTGTTGAATGGTTCAGGGTCCTGCGGCCTTAAATTGCCGGGTGCCTCCTGGAATTCGGCCTCTCGCAGGATGCCTCCCAGACGCAAAGTGACACCAGTGCCCACTTAGTCTGTTTTGAGACTGCCAAGTGGGTCCTGCAAACTGACACCCAGAACAGTGGCTTCTGAGTTTTGTTTCCCAGGGAAAAAGCCTGTACAATGGTTCAGGGTCCTGAGGCCTTAAATTGCCGGGTGCCTCCTCTAATTCGGCCTCTCGCAGGATGCCTCCCAGACGCAAGGTGGCACCAGTGCCAACTTGGTCTGGTTTGAGAGTGTCGAGTGGGTCCTGCAAACTGACACCCAGAACAGTGGCTTGTGAGTTTTGTTTCCCAGGGAAAAAGCCTGTAGAATGGTTCAGGGTCCTGCGGCCTTCAATTGCCGAGTGCCTCCTGGAATTGCGCCTCTCGCAGGATGCCTCAGTGAACCAAGGTGGCACCAGTGCCAACTTGGCCTGGTTTGAGAGTGCCAAGTGGGTCCTGCAAACTGACACCCAGAACAGTGGCTTCTGAGTTTTGTTTCCCAGGGAAAAAGCCTGTACAATGGTTCAGGGTCCTGCGGCCTTAAATTGCCGGGTGCCACCTGGAGATCCGCCTCTCGCAGGATGCCTCCCAGACGCAAGGTGGCACCAGTTCCAACTTGGTCTGGTTTAAGAGTTCCAAGTGGGTCCTGCAAACTGACCCCCAGAACAGTGGCTTGTGAGTTTTGTTTCCCAGGGAAAAAGCCTGTACATTTGTTCAGAGGCCTGCGGCCTTAAATTGCCGGGTGCCTCCTGGAATTCCACCTCTCGCAGGATATTTCCCAGACGCAAGGTGGCAACACTGCTAACTTGGTCTCGTTTGAGTGTGCCAAGTGGCTCCTGAACACTGACACCCAGAAAAGTGGCTTCTGAGTTTTGTTTCCCAGGGAAAAACCTGTTCAATGGTTTAGGGTCCTGCGGACATAAATTTCCGGGTGCCTCCTGGAATTTGGCCTCCCGCAGGATGCCTCCCAGACGCAAAGTGACACAAGTGCCAACTTGGTCTGGTTTGAGAGTGCCAAGTGGGTCCTGCAAACTGACACCCAGAACAGTGGCTTCTGAGTTTTGTTTCCCAGGGAAAAAGCTTTAAAATTTTTCAGAGTAATACCGCCTTAAATAGCCGAGTGCCTCCTGGAGATCCGCCTCTCGCAGGATGCCTCCCAGACGCAAAATGACACCAGTGCCAACTTGGTCTGGTTTGAGAGTGCCAAGTGGATCCGGCAAACTGACACCCAGAACAGTGGCTTCTGTGTTTTGTTTCTTAGGGAAAAAGCCTGTAGAATTGTTCAGAGTTCTGCGGCCTGAAATTGCCGAGTGCCTCCTGGAATTCGGCCTCTCGCAGGATGCCTCCCAAACGCAAGGTGGCACCAGTGCCAACTTGGTCTGGTTTGAGAGTGTCAAGTGGGTCCTGAAAACTGACACCCAGAACAGTGGCTTCTGAGTTTTGTTTCCCAGGGAAATAGCCTGTACAATGGTTCAGGGGCCTGAGGCCTTAAATTTCCGTGTGCCTCCTGGAATTCGGCCTCTCGCAGGATGCCTCCCAGACGCAAGGTGGCACCAGTGCCAACTTGGTCTGGTTTAAGACTGCCAAGTCTGTCCTGAAAACTGACACCCAGAGCAGTGGCTTCTGAGTTTTGTTTCCCAGGGAAAAAGCCTGTACAATGGTTCAGGGTCCTGCGGCCTTAAATTGCCGGGTGCCTCCTGGAGATCCGCCTCTCGCAGGATGCCTCCCAGAAGCAAAGTGACACCAGTGCCCACTTAGTCTGGTTTGAGAGTGCCAAGTGGGTCCTGCAAACTGACACCCAGAACAGTGGCTTCTGAGTTTTGTTTCCCAGGGAAAAAGCCTGTACAATGGTTCAGGGTCCTGCGGCCTTAAATTGCCGGGTGCCTCCTGGAATTCGGCCTCTCGCAGGATGCCTCCCAGACGCAAGGTGGAACCAGTGCCAACTTGGTCTGGCTTAAGAATGCCAAGTGGGTCCTGCAAACTGACACCCAGAACAGTGGCTTCTGAGTTTTGTTTCCCAGGGAAAAAGCCTGTACATTTGTTCAGAGGCCTGAGGCCTTAAATTGCCGGGTACCTCCTGGAATTGCACCTCTCGCAGGATATTTCCCAGACTCAAGGTGGCAACACTGCCAACTTGGTCTGGTTTGAGTGTGCCAAGTGGGTCCTGCAAACTGACACCCAGAAAAGTGGCTTCTGAGTTTTATTTCCCAGGGAAAAACCTGTTCAATGGTTTAGGGTCCTGCGGACATAAATTTCCGGGTGCCTCCTGGAATTTGGCCTCCCGCAGGATGCCTCCCAGACGCAAAGTGGCACAAGTGCCAACTTAGTCTGGTTTGAGAGTGCCAAGTGGGTCCTGCAAACGGACACCCAGAACAGTGGCTTCTGAGTTTTGTTTCCCAGGGAAAAAGCTTTAAAATTTTTCAGAGTAATACCGCCTTAAATAGCCTGGTGACTCCTGGAGATCCACCTCTCGCAGGATGCCTCCCAGACGCAAAATGACACCAGTGCCAACTTGGTCTGGTTTGAGAGTGCCAAGTGGGTCCTGCAAACTGACACCCAGAACAGTGGCTTCTGTGTTTTGTTTCCCAGGGAAAAAGCCTGTACAATGGTTCAGAGTTCTGCGGCCTGAAATTGCCGAGTGCCTCCTGGAATTCGGCCTCTCGCAGGATGCCTCCCAAACGCAAGGTGGCACCAGTGCGAACTTGGTCTGGTTTGAGAGTGTCAAGTGGGTCCTGCAAACTGACACCCAGAACAGTGGCTTCTGAGTTTTGTTTCCCAGGGAAAAAGCCTGTAGAATGGTTCAGGGGCCTGAGGCCTTAAATTGCCGGGTGCCTTCTGGAATTCGGCCTCTCGCAGGATGCCTCCCAGACGCAAGGTGGCACCAGTGCCAACTTGGTATGGTTTAAGTCTGCCAAGTGGGTCCTGCAAACTGACACCCAGAACAGCGGCTTCTGAGTTTTGTTTCCCAGGGAAAAAGCCTGTACAATTGTTCAGAGGCCTGCGGCCTTAAATTGCCGGGTGCCTCCTGTAATTCGGCCTCTCGCAGGATGCCTCCCAGAGGCAAGGTGGCACCAGTGCAAACTTGGTCTGGTTTGAGAGTGTCAAGTGGGTCCTGCAAACTGACACCCAGAACAGTGGCTTCTGAGTTTTGTTTCCCAGGGAAAAAGCCTGTAGAATGGTTCAGGGTCCTGCGGCCTTAAATTGCCGAGTGCCTCCTGGAGATCCGCCTCTCGCAGGATGCCTCCCAGACGCAAAGTGACACCAGTGCCAACTTGGTCTGGTTTGAGAGTGCCAAGTGGGTCCTGCAAACTGACACCCAGAACAGTGGCTTCTGAGTTTTGTTTCCCAGGGTAAAAGCCTGTACAATGGTTCAGAGGCCTGCGGCCTTAAATTGCCGGGTGCCTCCTGTAATTCGGCCTCTCGCAGGATGCCTCCCAGACGCAAGGTGGCACCAGTGCCAACTTGGTCTTGTTTGAGAGTGCCAGGAGGCTCCTGCAAACTGACACCCAGAACAGTGGCTTGTGAGTTTTGTTTCCCAAGGAAAAAGCCTGTAGAATGGTTCAGGGTCCTGCGGCCTGAAATTGCCGGGTGCCTCCTGGAATTGCGCCTCTCGCAGGATGCCTCCCAGACGCCAGGTGGCACCAGTGCCAACTTGGTCTTGTTTGAGAGTGCCAGGAGGCTCCTGCAAACTGACACCCAGAACAGTGGCTTGTGAGTTTTGTTTCCCAGGGAAAAAGCCTGTACAATTGTTCAGAGTCCTGCGGCCTTAAATTGCCGGGTGCCTCCTGGAATTGCGCCTCTCGCAGGATGCCTCCCAGATGCAAGGTGGCACCAGTGCGAACTTGGTCTGGTTTGAGAGTGTCAAGTGGGTCCTGCAAACTGACACCCAGAACAGTGGCTTCTGAGTTTTGTTTCCCAGGGAAAAAGCCTGTAGAATGGTTCAGGGGCCTGCGGCCTTAAATTGCCGAGTGCCTCCTGTAATTCGGCCTCTCGCAGGATGCCTCCCAGACGCAAGGTGGAACCAGTGCCAACTTGGTCTGGTTTAAGAGTGCCAAGTGGGTCCTGAAAACTGACACCCAGAACAGTGGCTTCTGAGTTTTGTTTCCCAGAGAAAAAGCCTGTACAATGGTTCAGGGTCCTGCGGCCTTAAATTGCCGGGTGCCTCCTGGAATTCGGCCTCTCGCAGGATGCCTCCCAGACGCAAGGTGGCACCAGTTCCACCTTGATCTGGTTTATGAGTGCCAAGTGGGTCCTGCAAACTGACACCCAGAACAGTGGCTTCTGAGTTTTGTTTCCCAGGGAAAAAGCCTGTACAATTGTTCAGAGGCCTGAGGCCTTAAATTGCCGGGTGCCTCCTGGAATTGCACCTCTCGCAGGATGCCTCCCAGACGCAAGGTGGCACCAGTGCCAACTTGGTCTGCTTTCAGAGTGTCAAGTGGGTCCTTAAAACTGACACCCAGAACAGTGGCTTCTGAGTTTTGTTTCCCAAGGAAAAAGCCTGTAGAATGGTTCAGGGTCCTGCGGCCTTAAATTGCCGGGTGCCTCCTGGAATTCGGCCTCTCGCAGGATGCCTCCCAGACGCAAGGTGGCACCAGTGCCAACTTGGTCTGGTTTAAAACTGCCAAGTGGGTCCTGAAAACTGACACCCAGAACAGTAGCTTCTGAGTTTTGTTTCCCAGGGAAAAAGCCTGTACAATGGTTCAGGGTCCTGCGGCCTTAAATTGCCGGGTGCCTCCTGGAGATCCGCCTCTCGCAGGATGCCTCCCAGACGCAAAGTGACACCAGTGCCCACTTAGTCTGGTTTGAGAGTGCCAAGTGGGTCCTGCAAACTGACACCCAGAACAGTGGCTTCTGAGTTTTGTTTCCGAGGGAAAAATCCTGTACAATTGTTCAGAGTTCTGCAGCCTTAAATTGCCGGGTGCCTCCTGTAATTCGGCCTCTCGCAGGATGCCTCCCAGACGCAAGGTGGCACCAGTGCCAACTTGGTCTGGTTTGAGAGTGTCGAGTGGGTCCTGCAAACTGACACCCAGAACAGTGGCTTCTGAGTTTTGTTTCCCAGGGAAAAAGCCTGTAGAATGGTTCAGGGGCCTGAGGCCTTAAATTGCCGGGTGCCTTCTGGAATTCGGCCTCTCGCAGGATGCCTCCCAGACGCAAGGTGGCACCAGTGCCAACTTGGTCTGGTTTGAGAGTGTCAAGTGGGTCCTGAAAACTGACACCCAGAACAGTGGCTTCTGAGTTTTGTTTCCCAAGGAAAAAGCCTGTAGAATGGTTCAGGGTCCTTCGGCCTGAAATTGCCGGGTGCCTCCTGGAATTGCGCCTCTCGCAGGATGCCTCCCAGACGCCAGGTGACACCAGTGCCAACTTGGTCTTGTTTGAGAGTGCCAGGAGGCTCCTGCAAACTGACACCCAGAACAGTGGCTTGTGAGTTTTGTTTCCCAGGGAAAAAGCCTGTACAATTGTTCAGAGGCCTGCGGCCTTAAATTGCCGGGTGCCTCCTGGAATTGCGCCTCTCGCAGGATGCCTCCCAGACGCAAAATGACACCAGTGCCAACTTGGTCAAGTTTGAGAGTGCCAAGTGGCTCCTGCAAACTGACACCCAGAACAGTGGCTTGTGAGTTTTGTTTCCCAGGGAAAAAGCCTGTACAATGGTTCAGGGTCCTGCGGCCTTAAATTGCCGGGTGCCTCCTGTAATTCGGCCTCTCGCAGGATGCCTCCCAGACGCAAGGTGGCACCAGTGCCAACTTGGTATGGTTTAAGTCTGCCAAGTGGGTCCTGAAAACTGACACCCAGAACAGTGGCTTGTGAGTTTTGTTTCCCAGGGAAAAAGCCTGTACAATTGTTCAGAGTTCTGCGGCCTTAAATTGCCGGGTGCCTCCTGTAATTCGGCCTCTCGCAGGATGCCTCCCAGACGCAAGGTGGCACCAGTGCCAACTTGGTCTGGTTTGAGAGTGTCAAGTGGGTCCTGCAAACTGACACCCAGAACAGTGGCTTCTGAGTTTTGTTTCCCAGGGAAAAAGCCTGTAGAATGGTTCAGGGTCCTGCGGCCTTAAATTGCCAAGTGCCTCCTGGAGATCCGCCTCTCGCAGGATGCCTCCCAGACGCAAAGTGACACCAGTGCCAACTTGGTCTGGTTTGAGAGTGCCAAGTGGGTCCTGCAAACTGACACCCAGAACAGTGGCTTCTGAGTTTTGTTTCCCAGGGAAAAAGCCTGTACAATGGTTCAGAGGCATGAGGCCTTAAATTGCCGGGTGCCTCCTGGAATTCGGCCTCTCGCAGGATGCCTCCCAGACGCAAGGTGGCACCAGTGCCAACTTGGTCTGGTTTGAGAGTGTCAAGTGGGTCCTGCAAACTGACACCCAGAACAGTGGCTTGTGAGTTTTGTTTCCCAAGGAAAAAGCCTGTAGAATGGTTCAGGGTCCTGCGGCCTGAAATTGCCGGGTGCCTCCTGGAATTGCACCTCTCGCAGGATGCCTCCCAGCCGCAAGGTGGGACCAGTGCCAACTTGGTCTTGTTTGAGAGTGCCAGGAGGCTCCTGCAAACTGACACCCAGAACAGTGGCTTGTGAGTTTTTTTCCCCAGGGAAAAACCTGTACAATTGTTCAGAGTCCTGCGGCCTTAAATTGCCGGGTGCCTCCTGGAATTGCGCCTCTCGCAGGATGCCTCCCAGATGCAAGGTGGCACCAGTGCGAACTTGGTCTGGTTTCAGAGTGTTAAGTGGGTCCTGCAAACTGACACCCAGAACAGTGGCTTCTGAGTTTTGTTTCCCAGGGAAAAAGCCTGTAGAATGGTTCAGGGGCCTGCGGCCTTAAATTGCCGAGTGCCTCCTGTAATTCGGCCTCTCGCAGGATGCCTCCCAGACGCAAGGTGGAACCAGTGCCAACTTGGTCTGGTTTAAGAGTTCCAAGTGGGTCCTGCAAACTGACACCCAGAACAGTGGCTTGTGAGTTTTGTTTCCCAGGGAAAAAGCCTGTACATTTGTTCAGAGGCCTGCGGCCTTAAATTGCTGAGTGCCTCCTGGAATTGCACCTCTCGCAGGATATTTCCCAGACGCAAGGTGGCAACACTGCTAACTTGGTCTCGTTTGAGTGTGCCAAGTGTCTCCTGAACACTGACACCCAGAAAAGTGGCTTCTGAGTTTTATTTCCGAGGGAAAAACCTGTTCAATGGTTTAGGGTCCTGCGGACATAAATTTCCAGGTGCCTCCTGGAATTTGGCCTCCCGCAGGATGCCTCCCAGACGCAAAGTGGCACAAGTGCCAACTTGGTCTGGTTTGAGAGTGCCAAGTGGGTCCTGCAAACTGACACCCAGAACAGTGGCTTGTGAGTTTTGTTTCCCAGGGAAAAAGCTTTAAAATTTTTCAGAGTAATACCGCCTTAAATAGCCTGGTGACTCCTGGAGATCCACCTCTCGCAGGATGCCTCCCAGACGCAAGGTGGCACCAGTGCCAACTTGGTCTGGTTTGAGAGTGTCAAGTGGGTCCTGCAAACTGACACCCAGAACAGTGGCTTCTGAGTTTTGTTTCCCAGGGAAAAAGCCTGTACAATGGTTCAGGGTCCTGCGGCCTTAAATTGCCGGGTGCCTCCTGGAGATCCGCCAATCGCAGGATGCCTCCCAGACGCAAAGTGACACCAGTGCCTACTTAGTCTGGTTTGAGAGTGCCAAGTGGGTCCTGCATACTGACACCCAGAACAGTGGCTTGTGAGTTTTGTTTCCCAGGGAAAAAGCCTGTAAAATTGTTCAGAGTTCTGCGGCCTTAAATTGCCGGGTGCCTCCTGTAATTCAGCCTCTCGCAGGATGCCTCCCAGACGCAAGGTGGCACCAGTGCCAACTTGGTCTGGTTTGAGAGTGTCAAGTGGGTCCTGCAAACTGACACCCAGAACAGTGGCTTCTGAGTTTTGTTTCCCAGGGAAAAAGCCGGTAGAATGGTTCAGGGTCCTGCGGCCTTAAATTGCCGAGTGCCTCCTGGAGATCCGCCTCTCGCAGGATGCCTCCCAGACGCAAAGTGACACCAGTGCAAACTTGGTCTGGTTTGAGAGTGCCAGGAGGCTCCTGCAAACTGACACCCAGAACAGTGGCTTGTGAGTTTTGTTTCCCAGGGAAAAAGCCTGTACAATTGTTCAGAGGCCTGAGGCCTTAAATTGCCGGGTGCCTCCTGGAATTGCACCTCTCGCAGGATGCCTCCCAGACGCAAGGTGGCACCAGTGCCAACTTGGTCTGGTTTGAGAGTGTCAAGTGGGTCCTGCAAACTGACACCCAGAACAGTGGCTTGTGAGTTTTGTTTCCAAAGGAAAAAGCCTGTACAATGGTTCAGGGTCCTGCAGCCTTAAATTGCGGGGTTCCTCCTGTAATTGCACCTCTCGCAGGATGCCTCCCAGACGCCAGGTGGCACCAGTGCCATCTTGGTCTGGTTTGAGAGTGCGAAGTGGGTCCTGAAAACTGACACCCAGAACAGTGGCTTGTGAGTTTTGTTTCCCAGGGAAAAAGCCTGTACAATGGTTCAGGGTCCTGCGGCCTTAAATTGCCGGGTGCCTCCTGGAGATACGCCTCTCGCAGGATGCCTCCCAGACGCAAAATGACACCAGTGCCAACTTGGTCAAGTTTGAGAGTGCCAAGTGGGTCCTGCAAACTGACACCCAGAACAGTGGCTTGTGAGTTTTGTTTCCCAGGGAACAATCCTGTACAATGGTTCAGGGTCCTGCGGCCTTAAATTGCCGGGTGCCTCCTGGAATTGCGCCTCTCGCAGGATGCCTCCCAGACGCAAGGTGGCACCAGTGCCAACTTGGTCTGGTTTGAGAGTGTCGAGTGGGTCCTGCAAACTGACACCCAGAACAGTGGCTTCTGAGTTTTGTTTCCCAGGGAAAAAGCCTGTAGAATGGTTCAGGGGCCTGAGGCCTTAAATTGCCGGGTGCCTTCTGGAATTCGGCCTCTCGCAGGATGCCTCCCAGACGCAAGGTGGCACCAGTGCCAACTTGGTCTGGTTTGAGAGTGTCAAGTGGGTCCTGAAAACTGACACCCAGAACAGTGGCTTCTGAGTTTTGTTTCCCAAGGAAAAAGCCTGTAGAATGGTTCAGGGTCCTTCGGCCTGAAATTGCCGGGTGCCTCCTGGAATTGCGCCTCTCGCAGGATGCCTCCCAGACGCCAGGTGACACCAGTGCCAACTTGGTCTTGTTTGAGAGTGCCAGGAGGCTCCTGCAAACTGACACCCAGAACAGTGGCTTGTGAGTTTTGTTTCCCAGGGAAAAAGCCTGTACAATTGTTCAGAGGCCTGCGGCCTTAAATTGCCGGGTGCCTCCTGGAATTGCGCCTCTCGCAGGATGCCTCCCAGACGCAAAATGACACCAGTGCCAACTTGGTCAAGTTTGAGAGTGCCAAGTGGCTCCTGCAAACTGACACCCAGAACAGTGGCTTGTGAGTTTTGTTTCCCAGGGAAAAAGCCTGTACAATGGTTCAGGGTCCTGCGGCCTTAAATTGCCGGGTGCCTCCTGTAATTCGGCCTCTCGCAGGATGCCTCCCAGACGCAAGGTGGCACCAGTGCCAACTTGGTATGGTTTAAGTCTGCCAAGTGGGTCCTGAAAACTGACACCCAGAACAGTGGCTTGTGAGTTTTGTTTCCCAGGGAAAAAGCCTGTACAATTGTTCAGAGTTCTGCGGCCTTAAATTGCCGGGTGCCTCCTGTAATTCGGCCTCTCGCAGGATGCCTCCCAGACGCAAGGTGGCACCAGTGCCAACTTGGTCTGGTTTGAGAGTGTCAAGTGGGTCCTGCAAACTGACACCCAGAACAGTGGCTTCTGAGTTTTGTTTCCCAGGGAAAAAGCCTGTAGAATGGTTCAGGGTCCTGCGGCCTTAAATTGCCAAGTGCCTCCTGGAGATCCGCCTCTCGCAGGATGCCTCCCAGACGCAAAGTGACACCAGTGCCAACTTGGTCTGGTTTGAGAGTGCCAAGTGGGTCCTGCAAACTGACACCCAGAACAGTGGCTTCTGAGTTTTGTTTCCCAGGGAAAAAGCCTGTACAATGGTTCAGAGGCATGAGGCCTTAAATTGCCGGGTGCCTCCTGGAATTCGGCCTCTCGCAGGATGCCTCCCAGACGCAAGGTGGCACCAGTGCCAACTTGGTCTGGTTTGAGAGTGTCAAGTGGGTCCTGCAAACTGACACCCAGAACAGTGGCTTGTGAGTTTTGTTTCCCAAGGAAAAAGCCTGTAGAATGGTTCAGGGTCCTGCGGCCTGAAATTGCCGGGTGCCTCCTGGAATTGCACCTCTCGCAGGATGCCTCCCAGCCGCAAGGTGGGACCAGTGCCAACTTGGTCTTGTTTGAGAGTGCCAGGAGGCTCCTGCAAACTGACACCCAGAACAGTGGCTTGTGAGTTTTTTTCCCCAGGGAAAAACCTGTACAATTGTTCAGAGTCCTGCGGCCTTAAATTGCCGGGTGCCTCCTGGAATTGCGCCTCTCGCAGGATGCCTCCCAGATGCAAGGTGGCACCAGTGCGAACTTGGTCTGGTTTCAGAGTGTTAAGTGGGTCCTGCAAACTGACACCCAGAACAGTGGCTTCTGAGTTTTGTTTCCCAGGGAAAAAGCCTGTAGAATGGTTCAGGGGCCTGCGGCCTTAAATTGCCGAGTGCCTCCTGTAATTCGGCCTCTCGCAGGATGCCTCCCAGACGCAAGGTGGAACCAGTGCCAACTTGGTCTGGTTTAAGAGTTCCAAGTGGGTCCTGCAAACTGACACCCAGAACAGTGGCTTGTGAGTTTTGTTTCCCAGGGAAAAAGCCTGTACATTTGTTCAGAGGCCTGCGGCCTTAAATTGCTGAGTGCCTCCTGGAATTGCACCTCTCGCAGGATATTTCCCAGACGCAAGGTGGCAACACTGCTAACTTGGTCTCGTTTGAGTGTGCCAAGTGTCTCCTGAACACTGACACCCAGAAAAGTGGCTTCTGAGTTTTATTTCCGAGGGAAAAACCTGTTCAATGGTTTAGGGTCCTGCGGACATAAATTTCCAGGTGCCTCCTGGAATTTGGCCTCCCGCAGGATGCCTCCCAGACGCAAAGTGGCACAAGTGCCAACTTGGTCTGGTTTGAGAGTGCCAAGTGGGTCCTGCAAACTGACACCCAGAACAGTGGCTTGTGAGTTTTGTTTCCCAGGGAAAAAGCTTTAAAATTTTTCAGAGTAATACCGCCTTAAATAGCCTGGTGACTCCTGGAGATCCACCTCTCGCAGGATGCCTCCCAGACGCAAGGTGGCACCAGTGCCAACTTGGTCTGGTTTGAGAGTGTCAAGTGGGTCCTGCAAACTGACACCCAGAACAGTGGCTTCTGAGTTTTGTTTCCCAGGGAAAAAGCCTGTACAATGGTTCAGGGTCCTGCGGCCTTAAATTGCCGGGTGCCTCCTGGAGATCCGCCAATCGCAGGATGCCTCCCAGACGCAAAGTGACACCAGTGCCTACTTAGTCTGGTTTGAGAGTGCCAAGTGGGTCCTGCATACTGACACCCAGAACAGTGGCTTGTGAGTTTTGTTTCCCAGGGAAAAAGCCTGTAAAATTGTTCAGAGTTCTGCGGCCTTAAATTGCCGGGTGCCTCCTGTAATTCAGCCTCTCGCAGGATGCCTCCCAGACGCAAGGTGGCACCAGTGCCAACTTGGTCTGGTTTGAGAGTGTCAAGTGGGTCCTGCAAACTGACACCCAGAACAGTGGCTTCTGAGTTTTGTTTCCCAGGGAAAAAGCCGGTAGAATGGTTCAGGGTCCTGCGGCCTTAAATTGCCGAGTGCCTCCTGGAGATCCGCCTCTCGCAGGATGCCTCCCAGACGCAAAGTGACACCAGTGCAAACTTGGTCTGGTTTGAGAGTGCCAGGAGGCTCCTGCAAACTGACACCCAGAACAGTGGCTTGTGAGTTTTGTTTCCCAGGGAAAAAGCCTGTACAATTGTTCAGAGGCCTGAGGCCTTAAATTGCCGGGTGCCTCCTGGAATTGCACCTCTCGCAGGATGCCTCCCAGACGCAAGGTGGCACCAGTGCCAACTTGGTCTGGTTTGAGAGTGTCAAGTGGGTCCTGCAAACTGACACCCAGAACAGTGGCTTGTGAGTTTTGTTTCCAAAGGAAAAAGCCTGTACAATGGTTCAGGGTCCTGCAGCCTTAAATTGCGGGGTTCCTCCTGTAATTGCACCTCTCGCAGGATGCCTCCCAGACGCCAGGTGGCACCAGTGCCATCTTGGTCTGGTTTGAGAGTGCGAAGTGGGTCCTGAAAACTGACACCCAGAACAGTGGCTTGTGAGTTTTGTTTCCCAGGGAAAAAGCCTGTACAATGGTTCAGGGTCCTGCGGCCTTAAATTGCCGGGTGCCTCCTGGAGATACGCCTCTCGCAGGATGCCTCCCAGACGCAAAATGACACCAGTGCCAACTTGGTCAAGTTTGAGAGTGCCAAGTGGGTCCTGCAAACTGACACCCAGAACAGTGGCTTGTGAGTTTTGTTTCCCAGGGAACAATCCTGTACAATGGTTCAGGGTCCTGCGGCCTTAAATTGCCGGGTGCCTCCTGGAATTGCGCCTCTCGCAGGATGCCTCCCAGACGCAAGGTGGCACCAGTGCCAACTTGGTCTGGTTTCAGAGTGTCAAGTGGGTCCTGCAAACTGACACCCAGAACAGTGGCTTGTGAGTTTTGTTTCCCAAGGAAAAAGCCTGTAGAATGGTTCAGGGTCCTGCGGCCTTAAATTGCCGGGTACCTCCTGGAATTCGGCCTCTCGCAGGATGCCTCCCAGACACACGGTGGCACCAGTGCCAACTTGGTCTTGTTTGAGAGTGCAAGGTGGCTCCTGCAAACTGACACCCAGAACAGTGGCTTGTGAGTTTTGTTTCCCAGGGAAAAAGCCTGTACAATGGTTCAGGGGCCTGAGGCCTGAAATTGCCGGGTGCCTCCTGGAATTGCACCTCTCGCAGGATGCCTCCCAGACGCAAGGTGGCACCAGTGCCAACTTGGTCTGCTTTCAGAGTGTCAAGTGGGTCCTTAAAACTGACACCCAGAACAGTGGCTTGTGAGTTTTGTTTCCCAAGGAAAAAGCCTGTAGAATGGTTCAGGGTCCTGCGGCCTTAAATTGCCGGGTGCCTCCTGTAATTCGGCCTCTCGCAGGATGCCTCCCAGACGCAAGGTGGCACCAGTGCCAACGTGGTCTGGTTTAAAACTGCCAAGTGGGTCCTGCAAACTGACACCCAGAACAGTGGCTTGTGAGTTTTGTTTCCCAGGGAAAAAGCCTGTACAATGGTTCAGAGGCCTGCGGCCTTAAATTGCCGGGTGCCTCCTGGAATTGCACCTCTCGCAGGATATTTCCCAGACTCAAGGTGGCAACACTGCCAACTTGGTCTGGTTTGAGTGTGCCAAGTGGCTCCTGGACACTGACACCCAGAAAAGTGGCTTCTGAGTTTTATTTCCGAGGGAAAAACCTGTTCAATGATTTAGGGTCCTGCGGACATAAATTTCCGGGTGCCTCCTGGAATTTGGCCTCCCACAGGATCCCTCCCAGACGCAAAGAGGCTCAAGTGCCAACTTGGTCTGGTTTGAGAGTGCCAAGTGGGTCCTGCAAACTGACACCCAGAACAGTGGCTTCTGAGTTTTGTTTCCCAAGGAAAAAGCTTTAAAATTTTTCAGAGTAATGCCGCCTTAAATAGCCTCGTGACTCCTGGAGATCCACCTCTCGCAGGATGCCTCCCAGACGCAAAGTGACACCAGTGCCAACTTGGTCTGGTTTGAGAGTGTCAAGTGGGTCCTGCAAACTGACACCCAGAACAGTGGCTTGTGAGTTTTGTTTCCCAGGGAAAAAGCCTGTAAAATTGTTCAGAGTTCTGCGGCCTTAAATTGCCGGGTGCCTCCTGTAATTTGGCCTCTCGCAGGATGCCTCCCAGACGCAAGGTGGCACCAGTGCCAACTTGGTCTGGTTTGAGAGTGTCAAGTGGGTCCTTAAAACTGACACCCAGAACAGTGGCTTGTGAGTTTTGTTTCCCAAGGGAAAAGCCTGTAGAATGGTTCAGGGTCCTGCGGCCTGAAATTGCAGGGTGCCTCCTGGAATTGCGCCTCTCGCAGGATGCCTCCCAGACGCCAGGTGACACCAGTTCCAACTTGGTCTTGTTTGAGAGTGCCAGGAGGCTCCTGCAAACTGACACCCAGAACAGTGGCTTGTGAGTTTTGTTTCCCAGGGAAAAAGCCTGTACAATTGTTCAGAGGCCTGCGGCCTTAAATTGCCGGGTGCCTCCTGGAATTGCGCCTCTCGCAGGATGCCTCCCAGACGCCAGGTGACACCAGTGCCAACTTGGTCTTGTTTGAGAGTGCCAGGAGGCTCCTGCAAACTGACACCCAGAACAGTGGCTTGTGAGTTTTGTTTCCCAGGGAAAAAGCCTGTACAATTGTTCAGAGTCCTGCGGCCTTAAATTGCCGGGTGCCTCCTGGAATTGCGCCTCTCGCAGGATGCCTCCCAGATGCAAGGTGGCACCAGTGCGAACTTGGTCTGGTTTGAGAGTGTCAAGTGGGTCCTGAAAACTGACACCCAGAACAGTGGCTTCTGAGTTTTGTTTCCCAGGGAAGAAGCCTGTAGAATTGTTCAGGGTCCTGCGGCCTTAAATTGCCGGGTGCCTCCTGGAATTCGGCCTCTCGCAGGATGCCTCCCAGACGCAAGGTGGAACCAGTGCCAACTTGGTCTGGTTTAAGAATGCCAAGTGGGTCCTGCAAACTGACACCCAGAACAGTGGCTTGTGAGTTTTGTTTCCCAGGGAAAAAGCCTGTACAATAGTTCAGGGTCCTGCGGCCTGAAATTGCCGGGTGCCTCCTGGAATTGCACCTCTCGCAGGATGCCTCCCAGACGCAAGGTGGCACCAGTGCCAACTTGGTCTGCTTTCAGAGTGTCAAGTGGGTCCTGAAAACTGACACCCAGAACAGTGGCTTGTGAGTTTTGTTTCCCAAGGAAAAAGCCTGTAGAATGGTTCAGGGTCCTGCGGCCTTAAATTTCCGGGTGCCTCCTGTAATTCGGCCTCTCGCAGGATGCCTCCCAGACGCAAGGTGGCACCAGTGCCAACTTGGTCTGGTTTGAGAGTGCCAAGTGGGTCCTGCAAACTGACACCCAGAACAGTGGCTTCTGAGTTTTGTTTCCCAGGGAAAAAGCCTGTACAATGGTTCAGGGTCCTGCGGCCTTAAATTGCCGGGTGCCTCCTGGAGATCCGCCTCTCGCAGGATGCCTCCCAGACGCAAAGTGACACCAGTGCCCACTTAGTCTGGTTTGAGAGTGCCAAGTGGGTCCTGCAAACTGACACCCAGAACAGTGGCTTCTGAGTTTTGTTTCCCAGGGAAAAAGCCTGTACAATGGTTCAGGGTCCTGAGGCCTTAAATTGCAGGGTGCCTCCTGTAATTCGGCCTCTCGCAGGATGCCTCCCAGACGCAAGGTGGCACCAGTGCCAACTTAGTCTGGTTTGAGAGTGTCGAGTGGGTCCTGAAAACTGACACCCAGAACAGTGGCTTCTGAGTTTTGTTTCCCAGGGAAAAAGCCTGTACAATTGTTCAGAGGCCTGCGGCCTTAAATTGCCGGGTGCCTCCTGGAATTGCACCTCTCGCAGGATGCCTCCCAGACGCAAAGTGACACCAGTGCCAACTTGGTCTGGTTTGAGAGTGCCAAGTGGGTCCTGCAAACTGACACCCAGAACAGTGGCTTCTGAGTTTTGTTTCCCAGGGAAAAAGCCTGTAGAATGGTTCAGGGTCCTGCGGCCTTAAATTGCCGAGTGCCTCCTGGAATTGCACCTCTCGCAGGATGCCTCCCAGACGCAAGGTGGCACCAGTGCCAACTTGGTCTGGTTTGAGAGTGTCAAGTGGGTCCTGCAAACTGACACCCAGAACAGTGGCTTGTGAGTTTTGTTTCCCAGGGAAAAAGCCTGTAAAATTGTTCAGAGTTCTGCGGCCTTAAATTGCCGGGTGCCTCCTGTAATTCGGCCTCTCGCAGGATGCCTACCAGACGCAAGGTGGCACCAGTGCCAACTTGGTCTGGTTTGAGAGTGTCAAGTGGGTCCTGCAAACTGACACCCAGAACAGTGGCTTGTGAGTTTTGTTTCCCAAGGAAAAAGCCTGTAGAATGGTTCAGAGTCCTGCGGCCTGAAATTGCCGGGTGCCTCCTGGAATTGCGCCTCTCGCAGGATGCCTCCCAGACGCCAGGTGACACCAGTTCCAACTTGGTCTTGTTTGAGAGTGCCAGGAGGCTCCTGCAAACTGACACCCAGAACAGTGGCTTCTGAGTTTTGTTTCCCAGGGAAAAAGCCTGTACAATTGTTCAGAGGCCTGCGGCCTTAAATTGCCGGGTGCCTCCTGGAATTGCGCCTCTCGCAGGATGCCTCCCAGACGCCAGGTGACACCAGTGCGCACTTGGTCTTGTTTGAGAGTGCCAAGAGGCTCCTGCAAACTGACACCCAGAACAGTGGCTTGTGAGTTTTGTTTCCCAGGAAAAAAGCCTGTACAATTGTTCAGAGTCCTGCGGCCTTAAATTGCCGGGTGCCTCCTGGAATTGCGCCTCTCGCAGGATGCCTCCCAGATGCAAGGTGGCACCAGTGCAAACTTGGTCTGGTTTGAGAGTGTCAAGTGGGTCCTGAAAACTGACACCCAGAACAGTGGCTTCTGAGTTTTGTTTCCCAGGGAAAATGCCTGTAGAATGGTTCAGGGTCCTGCGGCCTTAAATTGCCGGGTGCCTCCTGGAATTCGGCCTCTCGCAGGATGCCTCCCAGACGCAAGGTGGAACCAGTGCCAACTTGGTCTGGTTTAAGAATGCCAAGTGGGTCCTGCAAACTGACACCCAGAACAGTGGCTTGTGAGTTTTGTTTCCCAGGGAAAAAGCCTGTACAATAGTTCAGGGTCCTGCGGCCTGAAATTGCCGGGTGCCTCCTGGAATTGCACCTCTCGCAGGATGCCTCCCAGACGCAAGGTGGCACCAGTGCCAACTTGGTCTGCTTTCAGAGTGTCAAGTGGGTCCTGAAAACTGACACCCAGAACAGTGGCTTGTGAGTTTTGTTTCCCAAGGAAAAAGCCTGTAGAATGGTTCAGGGTCCTGCGGCCTTAAATTTCCGGGTGCCTCCTGTAATTCGGCCTCTCGCAGGATGCCTCCCAGACGCAAGGTGGCACCAGTGCCAACTTGGTCTGGTTTGAGAGTGCCAAGTGGGTCCTGCAAACTGACACCCAGAACAGTGGCTTCTGAGTTTTGTTTCCCAGGGAAAAAGCCTGTACAATGGTTCAGGGTCCTGCGGCCTTAAATTGCCGGGTGCCTCCTGGAGATCCGCCTCTCGCAGGATGCCTCCCAGACGCAAAGTGACACCAGTGCCCACTTAGTCTGGTTTGAGAGTGCCAAGTGGGTCCTGCAAACTGACACCCAGAACAGTGGCTTGTGAGTTTTGTTTCCCAAGGAAAAAGCCTGTAGAATGGTTCAGGGTCCTGCGGCCTGAAATTGCCGGGTGCCTCCTGGAATTGCGCCTCTCGCAGGATGCCTCCTAGACGCCAGGTGACACCAGTGCCAACTTGGTCTTGTTTGAGAGTGCCAGGAGGCTCCTGCAAACTGACACCCAGAACAGTGGCTTCTGAGTTTTGTTTCCCAGGGAAAAAGCCTGTACAATTGTTCAGGGGCCTGCGGCCTTAAATTGCCGGGTGCCTCCTGTAATTCGGCCTCTCGCAGGATGCCTCCCAGACGCAAGGTGGAACCAGTGCCAACTTGGTCTGGCTTAAGAATGCCAAGTGGGTCCTGCAAACTGACACCCAGAACAGTGGCTTCTGAGTTTTGTTTCCCAGGGAAAAAGCCTGTACAATGGTTCAGGGTCCTGCGGCCTTAA
This sequence comes from Fringilla coelebs, assembly GCF_963513975.1. NCBI lineage: Eukaryota > Metazoa > Chordata > Aves > Passeriformes > Fringillidae > Fringilla > Fringilla coelebs. The sequence continues at coordinate 699,125 of NW_028167472.1, read as the reverse complement.
ATTGCCGGGTGCCTCCTGGAGATCCGCCTCTCGCAGGATGCCTCCCAGACGCAAAATGACACCAGTGCCAACTTGGTCAAGTTTGAGAGTGCCAAGTGGGTCCTGCAAACTGACACCCAGAACCGTGGCTTGTGAGTTTTGTTTCCCAGGGAAAAAGCCTGTAAAATTGTTCAGAGGCCTGCGGCCTTAAATTGCCGGGTGCCTCCTGGAATTGCGCCTCTCGCAGGATGCCTCCCAGACGCAAGGTGGCACCAGTGCCAACTTGGTCTGGTTTCAGAGTGTCAAGTGGGTCCTGCAAACTGACACTCAGAACAGTGGCTTGTGAGTTTTGTTTCCCAGGGAAAAAGCCTGTACAATGGTTCAGGGTCCTGCGGCCTTAAATTGCCGGGTGCCTCCTGGAATTGCAACTCTCGCAGGATGCCTCCCAGACACACGGTGGCACCAGTGCCAACCTTGTCTTGTTTGAGAGTGCAAGGTGGCTCCTGCAAACTGACACCCAGAACAGTGGCTTGTGAGTTTTGTTTCCCAGGGAAAAAGCCTGTCGAATGGTTCAGGGGCCTGAGGCCTTAAATTGCCGGGTGCCTCCTGGAATTGCACCTCTCGCAGGATGCCTCCCAGACGCAAGGTGGCACCAGTTCCAACTTGGTCTGGTTTAAGAGTTCCAAGTGGGTCCTGCAAACTGACACCCAGAACAGTGGCTTGTGAGTTTTGTTTCCCAGGGAAAAAGCCTGTACATTTGTTCAGAGGCCTGCGGCCTTAAATTGCCGGGTGCCTCCTGGAATTGCACCTCTCGCAGGATATTTCCCAGACTCAAGGTGGCAACACTGCCAACTTGGTCTGGTTTGAGTGTGCCAAGTGGCTCCTGAACACTGACACCCAGAAAAGTGGCTTCTGAGTTTTATTTCCGAGGGAAAAACCTGTTCAATGGTTTAGGGTCCTGCGGACATAAATTTCCAGGTGCCTCCTGGAATTTGGCCGCCCGCAGGATGCCTCCCAGACGCAAAGTGGCACAAGTGCCAACTTGGTCTGGTTTGAGAGTGCCAAGTGGGTCCTGCAAACTGACACCCAGAACAGTGGCTTCTGAGTTGTGTTTCCCAGGGAAAAAGCTTTAAAATTTTTCAGAGTAATACCGCCTTAAATAGCCTGGTGACTCCTGGAGATCCACCTCTCGCAGGATGCCTCCCAGACGCAAAATGACACCAGTGCCAACTTGGTCTGGTTTGAGAGTGCCAAGTGGGTCCTGCAAACTGACACCCAGAACAGTGGCTTCTGTGTTTTGTTTCCCAGGGAAAAAGCCTGTACAATGGTTCAGAGTTCTGCGGCCTGAAATTGCCGAGTGCCTCCTGGAATTCGGCCTCTCGCAGGATGCCTCCCAAACGCAAGGTGGCACCAGTGCGAACTTGGTCTGGTTTGAGAGTGTCAAGTGGGTCCTGCAAACTGACACCCAGAACAGTGGCTTCTGAGTTTTGTTTCCCAGGGAAAAAGCCTGTAGAATGGTTCAGGGGCCTGAGGCCTTAAATTGCCGGGTGCCTTCTGGAATTCGGCCTCTCGCAGGATGCCTCCCAGACGCAAGGTGGCACCAGTGCCAACTTGGTATGGTTTAAGTCTGCCAAGTGGGTCCTGCAAACTGACACCCAGAACAGCGGCTTCTGAGTTTTGTTTCCCAGGGAAAAAGCCTGTACAATTGTTCAGAGGCCTGCGGCCTTAAATTGCCGGGTGCCTCCTGTAATTCGGCCTCTCGCAGGATGCCTCCCAGAGGCAAGGTGGCACCAGTGCAAACTTGGTCTGGTTTGAGAGTGTCAAGTGGGTCCTGCAAACTGACACCCAGAACAGTGGCTTCTGAGTTTTGTTTCCCAGGGAAAAAGCCTGTAGAATGGTTCAGGGTCCTGCGGCCTTAAATTGCCGAGTGCCTCCTGGAGATCCGCCTCTCGCAGGATGCCTCCCAGACGCAAAGTGACACCAGTGCCAACTTGGTCTGGTTTGAGAGTGCCAAGTGGGTCCTGCAAACTGACACCCAGAACAGTGGCTTCTGAGTTTTGTTTCCCAGGGTAAAAGCCTGTACAATGGTTCAGAGGCCTGCGGCCTTAAATTGCCGGGTGCCTCCTGTAATTCGGCCTCTCGCAGGATGCCTCCCAGACGCAAGGTGGCACCAGTGCCAACTTGGTCTTGTTTGAGAGTGCCAGGAGGCTCCTGCAAACTGACACCCAGAACAGTGGCTTGTGAGTTTTGTTTCCCAAGGAAAAAGCCTGTAGAATGGTTCAGGGTCCTGCGGCCTGAAATTGCCGGGTGCCTCCTGGAATTGCGCCTCTCGCAGGATGCCTCCCAGACGCCAGGTGGCACCAGTGCCAACTTGGTCTTGTTTGAGAGTGCCAGGAGGCTCCTGCAAACTGACACCCAGAACAGTGGCTTGTGAGTTTTGTTTCCCAGGGAAAAAGCCTGTACAATTGTTCAGAGTCCTGCGGCCTTAAATTGCCGGGTGCCTCCTGGAATTGCGCCTCTCGCAGGATGCCTCCCAGATGCAAGGTGGCACCAGTGCGAACTTGGTCTGGTTTGAGAGTGTCAAGTGGGTCCTGCAAACTGACACCCAGAACAGTGGCTTCTGAGTTTTGTTTCCCAGGGAAAAAGCCTGTAGAATGGTTCAGGGGCCTGCGGCCTTAAATTGCCGAGTGCCTCCTGTAATTCGGCCTCTCGCAGGATGCCTCCCAGACGCAAGGTGGAACCAGTGCCAACTTGGTCTGGTTTAAGAGTGCCAAGTGGGTCCTGAAAACTGACACCCAGAACAGTGGCTTCTGAGTTTTGTTTCCCAGAGAAAAAGCCTGTACAATGGTTCAGGGTCCTGCGGCCTTAAATTGCCGGGTGCCTCCTGGAATTCGGCCTCTCGCAGGATGCCTCCCAGACGCAAGGTGGCACCAGTTCCACCTTGATCTGGTTTATGAGTGCCAAGTGGGTCCTGCAAACTGACACCCAGAACAGTGGCTTCTGAGTTTTGTTTCCCAGGGAAAAAGCCTGTACAATTGTTCAGAGGCCTGAGGCCTTAAATTGCCGGGTGCCTCCTGGAATTGCACCTCTCGCAGGATGCCTCCCAGACGCAAGGTGGCACCAGTGCCAACTTGGTCTGCTTTCAGAGTGTCAAGTGGGTCCTTAAAACTGACACCCAGAACAGTGGCTTCTGAGTTTTGTTTCCCAAGGAAAAAGCCTGTAGAATGGTTCAGGGTCCTGCGGCCTTAAATTGCCGGGTGCCTCCTGGAATTCGGCCTCTCGCAGGATGCCTCCCAGACGCAAGGTGGCACCAGTGCCAACTTGGTCTGGTTTAAAACTGCCAAGTGGGTCCTGAAAACTGACACCCAGAACAGTAGCTTCTGAGTTTTGTTTCCCAGGGAAAAAGCCTGTACAATGGTTCAGGGTCCTGCGGCCTTAAATTGCCGGGTGCCTCCTGGAGATCCGCCTCTCGCAGGATGCCTCCCAGACGCAAAGTGACACCAGTGCCCACTTAGTCTGGTTTGAGAGTGCCAAGTGGGTCCTGCAAACTGACACCCAGAACAGTGGCTTCTGAGTTTTGTTTCCGAGGGAAAAATCCTGTACAATTGTTCAGAGTTCTGCAGCCTTAAATTGCCGGGTGCCTCCTGTAATTCGGCCTCTCGCAGGATGCCTCCCAGACGCAAGGTGGCACCAGTGCCAACTTGGTCTGGTTTGAGAGTGTCGAGTGGGTCCTGCAAACTGACACCCAGAACAGTGGCTTCTGAGTTTTGTTTCCCAGGGAAAAAGCCTGTAGAATGGTTCAGGGGCCTGAGGCCTTAAATTGCCGGGTGCCTTCTGGAATTCGGCCTCTCGCAGGATGCCTCCCAGACGCAAGGTGGCACCAGTGCCAACTTGGTCTGGTTTGAGAGTGTCAAGTGGGTCCTGAAAACTGACACCCAGAACAGTGGCTTCTGAGTTTTGTTTCCCAAGGAAAAAGCCTGTAGAATGGTTCAGGGTCCTTCGGCCTGAAATTGCCGGGTGCCTCCTGGAATTGCGCCTCTCGCAGGATGCCTCCCAGACGCCAGGTGACACCAGTGCCAACTTGGTCTTGTTTGAGAGTGCCAGGAGGCTCCTGCAAACTGACACCCAGAACAGTGGCTTGTGAGTTTTGTTTCCCAGGGAAAAAGCCTGTACAATTGTTCAGAGGCCTGCGGCCTTAAATTGCCGGGTGCCTCCTGGAATTGCGCCTCTCGCAGGATGCCTCCCAGACGCAAAATGACACCAGTGCCAACTTGGTCAAGTTTGAGAGTGCCAAGTGGCTCCTGCAAACTGACACCCAGAACAGTGGCTTGTGAGTTTTGTTTCCCAGGGAAAAAGCCTGTACAATGGTTCAGGGTCCTGCGGCCTTAAATTGCCGGGTGCCTCCTGTAATTCGGCCTCTCGCAGGATGCCTCCCAGACGCAAGGTGGCACCAGTGCCAACTTGGTATGGTTTAAGTCTGCCAAGTGGGTCCTGAAAACTGACACCCAGAACAGTGGCTTCTGAGTTTTGTTTCCCAGGGAAAAAGCCTGTACAATTGTTCAGAGTTCTGCGGCCTTAAATTGCCGGGTGCCTCCTGTAATTCGGCCTCTCGCAGGATGCCTCCCAGACGCAAGGTGGCACCAGTGCCAACTTGGTCTGGTTTGAGAGTGTCAAGTGGGTCCTGCAAACTGACACCCAGAACAGTGGCTTCTGAGTTTTGTTTCCCAGGGAAAAAGCCTGTAGAATGGTTCAGGGTCCTGCGGCCTTAAATTGCCAAGTGCCTCCTGGAGATCCGCCTCTCGCAGGATGCCTCCCAGACGCAAAGTGACACCAGTGCCAACTTGGTCTGGTTTGAGAGTGCCAAGTGGGTCCTGCAAACTGACACCCAGAACAGTGGCTTCTGAGTTTTGTTTCCCAGGGAAAAAGCCTGTACAATGGTTCAGAGGCATGAGGCCTTAAATTGCCGGGTGCCTCCTGGAATTCGGCCTCTCGCAGGATGCCTCCCAGACGCAAGGTGGCACCAGTGCCAACTTGGTCTGGTTTGAGAGTGTCAAGTGGGTCCTGCAAACTGACACCCAGAACAGTGGCTTGTGAGTTTTGTTTCCCAAGGAAAAAGCCTGTAGAATGGTTCAGGGTCCTGCGGCCTGAAATTGCCGGGTGCCTCCTGGAATTGCACCTCTCGCAGGATGCCTCCCAGCCGCAAGGTGGGACCAGTGCCAACTTGGTCTTGTTTGAGAGTGCCAGGAGGCTCCTGCAAACTGACACCCAGAACAGTGGCTTGTGAGTTTTTTTCCCCAGGGAAAAACCTGTACAATTGTTCAGAGTCCTGCGGCCTTAAATTGCCGGGTGCCTCCTGGAATTGCGCCTCTCGCAGGATGCCTCCCAGATGCAAGGTGGCACCAGTGCGAACTTGGTCTGGTTTCAGAGTGTTAAGTGGGTCCTGCAAACTGACACCCAGAACAGTGGCTTCTGAGTTTTGTTTCCCAGGGAAAAAGCCTGTAGAATGGTTCAGGGGCCTGCGGCCTTAAATTGCCGAGTGCCTCCTGTAATTCGGCCTCTCGCAGGATGCCTCCCAGACGCAAGGTGGAACCAGTGCCAACTTGGTCTGGTTTAAGAGTTCCAAGTGGGTCCTGCAAACTGACACCCAGAACAGTGGCTTGTGAGTTTTGTTTCCCAGGGAAAAAGCCTGTACATTTGTTCAGAGGCCTGCGGCCTTAAATTGCTGAGTGCCTCCTGGAATTGCACCTCTCGCAGGATATTTCCCAGACGCAAGGTGGCAACACTGCTAACTTGGTCTCGTTTGAGTGTGCCAAGTGTCTCCTGAACACTGACACCCAGAAAAGTGGCTTCTGAGTTTTATTTCCGAGGGAAAAACCTGTTCAATGGTTTAGGGTCCTGCGGACATAAATTTCCAGGTGCCTCCTGGAATTTGGCCTCCCGCAGGATGCCTCCCAGACGCAAAGTGGCACAAGTGCCAACTTGGTCTGGTTTGAGAGTGCCAAGTGGGTCCTGCAAACTGACACCCAGAACAGTGGCTTGTGAGTTTTGTTTCCCAGGGAAAAAGCTTTAAAATTTTTCAGAGTAATACCGCCTTAAATAGCCTGGTGACTCCTGGAGATCCACCTCTCGCAGGATGCCTCCCAGACGCAAGGTGGCACCAGTGCCAACTTGGTCTGGTTTGAGAGTGTCAAGTGGGTCCTGCAAACTGACACCCAGAACAGTGGCTTCTGAGTTTTGTTTCCCAGGGAAAAAGCCTGTACAATGGTTCAGGGTCCTGCGGCCTTAAATTGCCGGGTGCCTCCTGGAGATCCGCCAATCGCAGGATGCCTCCCAGACGCAAAGTGACACCAGTGCCTACTTAGTCTGGTTTGAGAGTGCCAAGTGGGTCCTGCATACTGACACCCAGAACAGTGGCTTGTGAGTTTTGTTTCCCAGGGAAAAAGCCTGTAAAATTGTTCAGAGTTCTGCGGCCTTAAATTGCCGGGTGCCTCCTGTAATTCAGCCTCTCGCAGGATGCCTCCCAGACGCAAGGTGGCACCAGTGCCAACTTGGTCTGGTTTGAGAGTGTCAAGTGGGTCCTGCAAACTGACACCCAGAACAGTGGCTTCTGAGTTTTGTTTCCCAGGGAAAAAGCCGGTAGAATGGTTCAGGGTCCTGCGGCCTTAAATTGCCGAGTGCCTCCTGGAGATCCGCCTCTCGCAGGATGCCTCCCAGACGCAAAGTGACACCAGTGCAAACTTGGTCTGGTTTGAGAGTGCCAGGAGGCTCCTGCAAACTGACACCCAGAACAGTGGCTTGTGAGTTTTGTTTCCCAGGGAAAAAGCCTGTACAATTGTTCAGAGGCCTGAGGCCTTAAATTGCCGGGTGCCTCCTGGAATTGCACCTCTCGCAGGATGCCTCCCAGACGCAAGGTGGCACCAGTGCCAACTTGGTCTGGTTTGAGAGTGTCAAGTGGGTCCTGCAAACTGACACCCAGAACAGTGGCTTGTGAGTTTTGTTTCCAAAGGAAAAAGCCTGTACAATGGTTCAGGGTCCTGCAGCCTTAAATTGCGGGGTTCCTCCTGGAATTGCACCTCTCGCAGGATGCCTCCCAGACGCCAGGTGGCACCAGTGCCATCTTGGTCTGGTTTGAGAGTGCGAAGTGGGTCCTGAAAACTGACACCCAGAACAGTGGCTTGTGAGTTTTGTTTCCCAGGGAAAAAGCCTGTACAATGGTTCAGGGTCCTGCGGCCTTAAATTGCCGGGTGCCTCCTGGAGATACGCCTCTCGCAGGATGCCTCCCAGACGCAAAATGACACCAGTGCCAACTTGGTCAAGTTTGAGAGTGCCAAGTGGGTCCTGCAAACTGACACCCAGAACAGTGGCTTGTGAGTTTTGTTTCCCAGGGAACAATCCTGTACAATGGTTCAGGGTCCTGCGGCCTTAAATTGCCGGGTGCCTCCTGGAATTGCGCCTCTCGCAGGATGCCTCCCAGACGCAAGGTGGCACCAGTGCCAACTTGGTCTGGTTTGAGAGTGTCAAGTGGGTCCTGCAAACTGACACCCAGAACAGTGGCTTGTGAGTTTTGTTTCCCAAGGAAAAAGCCTGTAGAATGGTTCAGGGTCCTGCGGCCTTAAATTGCCGGGTACCTCCTGGAATTCGGCCTCTCGCAGGATGCCTCCCAGACACACGGTGGCACCAGTGCCAACTTGGTCTTGTTTGAGAGTGCAAGGTGGCTCCTGCAAACTGACACCCAGAACAGTGGCTTGTGAGTTTTGTTTCCCAGGGAAAAAGCCTGTACAATGGTTCAGGGGCCTGAGGCCTGAAATTGCCGGGTGCCTCCTGGAATTGCACCTCTCGCAGGATGCCTCCCAGACGCAAGGTGGCACCAGTGCCAACTTGGTCTGCTTTCAGAGTGTCAAGTGGGTCCTTAAAACTGACACCCAGAACAGTGGCTTGTGAGTTTTGTTTCCCAAGGAAAAAGCCTGTAGAATGGTTCAGGGTCCTGCGGCCTTAAATTGCCGGGTGCCTCCTGTAATTCGGCCTCTCGCAGGATGCCTCCCAGACGCAAGGTGGCACCAGTGCCAACGTGGTCTGGTTTAAAACTGCCAAGTGGGTCCTGCAAACTGACACCCAGAACAGTGGCTTGTGAGTTTTGTTTCCCAGGGAAAAAGCCTGTACAATGGTTCAGAGGCCTGCGGCCTTAAATTGCCGGGTGCCTCCTGGAATTGCACCTCTCGCAGGATATTTCCCAGACTCAAGGTGGCAACACTGCCAACTTGGTCTGGTTTGAGTGTGCCAAGTGGCTCCTGGACACTGACACCCAGAAAAGTGGCTTCTGAGTTTTATTTCCGAGGGAAAAACCTGTTCAATGATTTAGGGTCCTGCGGACATAAATTTCCGGGTGCCTCCTGGAATTTGGCCTCCCACAGGATCCCTCCCAGACGCAAAGAGGCTCAAGTGCCAACTTGGTCTGGTTTGAGAGTGCCAAGTGGGTCCTGCAAACTGACACCCAGAACAGTGGCTTCTGAGTTTTGTTTCCCAAGGAAAAAGCTTTAAAATTTTTCAGAGTAATGCCGCCTTAAATAGCCTCGTGACTCCTGGAGATCCACCTCTCGCAGGATGCCTCCCAGACGCAAAGTGACACCAGTGCCAACTTGGTCTGGTTTGAGAGTGTCAAGTGGGTCCTGCAAACTGACACCCAGAACAGTGGCTTGTGAGTTTTGTTTCCCAGGGAAAAAGCCTGTAAAATTGTTCAGAGTTCTGCGGCCTTAAATTGCCGGGTGCCTCCTGTAATTTGGCCTCTCGCAGGATGCCTCCCAGACGCAAGGTGGCACCAGTGCCAACTTGGTCTGGTTTGAGAGTGTCAAGTGGGTCCTTAAAACTGACACCCAGAACAGTGGCTTGTGAGTTTTGTTTCCCAAGGGAAAAGCCTGTAGAATGGTTCAGGGTCCTGCGGCCTGAAATTGCAGGGTGCCTCCTGGAATTGCGCCTCTCGCAGGATGCCTCCCAGACGCCAGGTGACACCAGTTCCAACTTGGTCTTGTTTGAGAGTGCCAGGAGGCTCCTGCAAACTGACACCCAGAACAGTGGCTTGTGAGTTTTGTTTCCCAGGGAAAAAGCCTGTACAATTGTTCAGAGGCCTGCGGCCTTAAATTGCCGGGTGCCTCCTGGAATTGCGCCTCTCGCAGGATGCCTCCCAGACGCCAGGTGACACCAGTGCCAACTTGGTCTTGTTTGAGAGTGCCAGGAGGCTCCTGCAAACTGACACCCAGAACAGTGGCTTGTGAGTTTTGTTTCCCAGGGAAAAAGCCTGTACAATTGTTCAGAGTCCTGCGGCCTTAAATTGCCGGGTGCCTCCTGGAATTGCGCCTCTCGCAGGATGCCTCCCAGATGCAAGGTGGCACCAGTGCGAACTTGGTCTGGTTTGAGAGTGTCAAGTGGGTCCTGAAAACTGACACCCAGAACAGTGGCTTCTGAGTTTTGTTTCCCAGGGAAGAAGCCTGTAGAATTGTTCAGGGTCCTGCGGCCTTAAATTGCCGGGTGCCTCCTGGAATTCGGCCTCTCGCAGGATGCCTCCCAGACGCAAGGTGGAACCAGTGCCAACTTGGTCTGGTTTAAGAATGCCAAGTGGGTCCTGCAAACTGACACCCAGAACAGTGGCTTGTGAGTTTTGTTTCCCAGGGAAAAAGCCTGTACAATAGTTCAGGGTCCTGCGGCCTGAAATTGCCGGGTGCCTCCTGGAATTGCACCTCTCGCAGGATGCCTCCCAGACGCAAGGTGGCACCAGTGCCAACTTGGTCTGCTTTCAGAGTGTCAAGTGGGTCCTTAAAACTGACACCCAGAACAGTGGCTTGTGAGTTTTGTTTCCCAAGGAAAAAGCCTGTAGAATGGTTCAGGGTCCTGCGGCCTTAAATTTCCGGGTGCCTCCTGTAATTCGGCCTCTCGCAGGATGCCTCCCAGACGCAAGGTGGCACCAGTGCCAACTTGGTCTGGTTTGAGAGTGCCAAGTGGGTCCTGCAAACTGACACCCAGAACAGTGGCTTCTGAGTTTTGTTTCCCAGGGAAAAAGCCTGTACAATGGTTCAGGGTCCTGCGGCCTTAAATTGCCGGGTGCCTCCTGGAGATCCGCCTCTCGCAGGATGCCTCCCAGACGCAAAGTGACACCAGTGCCCACTTAGTCTGGTTTGAGAGTGCCAAGTGGGTCCTGCAAACTGACACCCAGAACAGTGGCTTCTGAGTTTTGTTTCCCAGGGAAAAAGCCTGTACAATGGTTCAGGGTCCTGAGGCCTTAAATTGCAGGGTGCCTCCTGTAATTCGGCCTCTCGCAGGATGCCTCCCAGACGCAAGGTGGCACCAGTGCCAACTTAGTCTGGTTTGAGAGTGTCGAGTGGGTCCTGAAAACTGACACCCAGAACAGTGGCTTCTGAGTTTTGTTTCCCAGGGAAAAAGCCTGTACAATTGTTCAGAGGCCTGCGGCCTTAAATTGCCGGGTGCCTCCTGGAATTGCACCTCTCGCAGGATGCCTCCCAGACGCAAAGTGACACCAGTGCCAACTTGGTCTGGTTTGAGAGTGCCAAGTGGGTCCTGCAAACTGACACCCAGAACAGTGGCTTCTGAGTTTTGTTTCCCAGGGAAAAAGCCTGTAGAATGGTTCAGGGTCCTGCGGCCTTAAATTGCCGAGTGCCTCCTGGAATTGCACCTCTCGCAGGATGCCTCCCAGACGCAAGGTGGCACCAGTGCCAACTTGGTCTGGTTTGAGAGTGTCAAGTGGGTCCTGCAAACTGACACCCAGAACAGTGGCTTGTGAGTTTTGTTTCCCAGGGAAAAAGCCTGTAAAATTGTTCAGAGTTGTGCGGCCTTAAATTGCCGGGTGCCTCCTGTAATTCGGCCTCTCGCAGGATGCCTACCAGACGCAAGGTGGCACCAGTGCCAACTTGGTCTGGTTTGAGAGTGTCAAGTGGGTCCTGCAAACTGACACCCAGAACAGTGGCTTGTGAGTTTTGTTTCCCAAGGAAAAAGCCTGTAGAATGGTTCAGAGTCCTGCGGCCTGAAATTGCCGGGTGCCTCCTGGAATTGCGCCTCTCGCAGGATGCCTCCCAGACGCCAGGTGACACCAGTTCCAACTTGGTCTTGTTTGAGAGTGCCAGGAGGCTCCTGCAAACTGACACCCAGAACAGTGGCTTCTGAGTTTTGTTTCCCAGGGAAAAAGCCTGTACAATTGTTCAGAGGCCTGCGGCCTTAAATTGCCGGGTGCCTCCTGGAATTGCGCCTCTCGCAGGATGCCTCCCAGACGCCAGGTGACACCAGTGCCAACTTGGTCTTGTTTGAGAGTGCCAAGAGGCTCCTGCAAACTGACACCCAGAACAGTGGCTTGTGAGTTTTGTTTCCCAGGAAAAAAGCCTGTACAATTGTTCAGAGTCCTGCGGCCTTAAATTGCCGGGTGCCTCCTGGAATTGCGCCTCTCGCAGGATGCCTCCCAGATGCAAGGTGGCACCAGTGCAAACTTGGTCTGGTTTGAGAGTGTCAAGTGGGTCCTGAAAACTGACACCCAGAACAGTGGCTTCTGAGTTTTGTTTCCCAGGGAAAATGCCTGTAGAATGGTTCAGGGTCCTGCGGCCTTAAATTGCCGGGTGCCTCCTGGAATTCGGCCTCTCGCAGGATGCCTCCCAGACGCAAGGTGGAACCAGTGCCAACTTGGTCTGGTTTAAGAATGCCAAGTGGGTCCTGCAAACTGACACCCAGAACAGTGGCTTGTGAGTTTTGTTTCCCAGGGAAAAAGCCTGTACAATAGTTCAGGGTCCTGCGGCCTGAAATTGCCGGGTGCCTCCTGGAATTGCACCTCTCGCAGGATGCCTCCCAGACGCAAGGTGGCACCAGTGCCAACTTGGTCTGCTTTCAGAGTGTCAAGTGGGTCCTGAAAACTGACACCCAGAACAGTGGCTTGTGAGTTTTGTTTCCCAAGGAAAAAGCCTGTAGAATGGTTCAGGGTCCTGCGGCCTTAAATTTCCGGGTGCCTCCTGTAATTCGGCCTCTCGCAGGATGCCTCCCAGACGCAAGGTGGCACCAGTGCCAACTTGGTCTGGTTTGAGAGTGCCAAGTGGGTCCTGCAAACTGACACCCAGAACAGTGGCTTCTGAGTTTTGTTTCCCAGGGAAAAAGCCTGTACAATGGTTCAGGGTCCTGCGGCCTTAAATTGCCGGGTGCCTCCTGGAGATCCGCCTCTCGCAGGATGCCTCCCAGACGCAAAGTGACACCAGTGCCCACTTAGTCTGGTTTGAGAGTGCCAAGTGGGTCCTGCAAACTGACACCCAGAACAGTGGCTTGTGAGTTTTGTTTCCCAAGGAAAAAGCCTGTAGAATGGTTCAGGGTCCTGCGGCCTGAAATTGCCGGGTGCCTCCTGGAATTGCGCCTCTCGCAGGATGCCTCCTAGACGCCAGGTGACACCAGTGCCAACTTGGTCTTGTTTGAGAGTGCCAGGAGGCTCCTGCAAACTGACACCCAGAACAGTGGCTTCTGAGTTTTGTTTCCCAGGGAAAAAGCCTGTACAATTGTTCAGGGGCCTGCGGCCTTAAATTGCCGGGTGCCTCCTGTAATTCGGCCTCTCGCAGGATGCCTCCCAGACGCAAGGTGGAACCAGTGCCAACTTGGTCTGGCTTAAGAATGCCAAGTGGGTCCTGCAAACTGACACCCAGAACAGTGGCTTCTGAGTTTTGTTTCCCAGGGAAAAAGCCTGTACAATGGTTCAGGGTCCTGCGGCCTTAAATTGCCGGGTGCCTCCTGGAGATCCGCCTCTCGCAGGATGCCTCCCAGACGCAAAATGACACCAGTGCCAACTTGGTCAAGTTTGAGAGTGCCAAGTGGGTCCTGCAAACTGACACCCAGAACCGTGGCTTGTGAGTTTTGTTTCCCAGGGAAAAAGCCTGTAAAATTGTTCAGAGGCCTGCGGCCTTAAATTGCCGGGTGCCTCCTGGAATTGCGCCTCTCGCAGGATGCCTCCCAGACGCAAGGTGGCACCAGTGCCAACTTGGTCTGGTTTCAGAGTGTCAAGTGGGTCCTGCAAACTGACACTCAGAACAGTGGCTTGTGAGTTTTGTTTCCCAGGGAAAAAGCCTGTACAATGGTTCAGGGTCCTGCGGCCTTAAATTGCCGGGTGCCTCCTGGAATTGCAACTCTCGCAGGATGCCTCCCAGACACACGGTGGCACCAGTGCCAACCTTGTCTTGTTTGAGAGTGCAAGGTGGCTCCTGCAAACTGACACCCAGAACAGTGGCTTGTGAGTTTTGTTTCCCAGGGAAAAAGCCTGTCGAATGGTTCAGGGGCCTGAGGCCTTAAATTGCCGGGTGCCTCCTGGAATTGCACCTCTCGCAGGATGCCTCCCAGACGCAAGGTGGCACCAGTTCCAACTTGGTCTGGTTTAAGAGTTCCAAGTGGGTCCTGCAAACTGACACCCAGAACAGTGGCTTGTGAGTTTTGTTTCCCAGGGAAAAAGCCTGTACATTTGTTCAGAGGCCTGCGGCCTTAAATTGCCGGGTGCCTCCTGGAATTGCACCTCTCGCAGGATATTTCCCAGACTCAAGGTGGCAACACTGCCAACTTGGTCTGGTTTGAGTGTGCCAAGTGGCTCCTGAACACTGACACCCAGAAAAGTGGCTTCTGAGTTTTATTTCCGAGGGAAAAACCTGTTCAATGGTTTAGGGTCCTGCGGACATAAATTTCCAGGTGCCTCCTGGAATTTGGCCGCCCGCAGGATGCCTCCCAGACGCAAAGTGGCACAAGTGCCAACTTGGTCTGGTTTGAGAGTGCCAAGTGGGTCCTGCAAACTGACACCCAGAACAGTGGCTTCTGAGTTGTGTTTCCCAGGGAAAAAGCTTTAAAATTTTTCAGAGTAATACCGCCTTAAATAGCCTGGTGACTCCTGGAGATCCACCTCTCGCAGGATGCCTCCCAGACGCAAAATGACACCAGTGCCAACTTGGTCTGGTTTGAGAGTGTCAAGTGTGTCCTGAAAACTGACACCCAGAACAGTGGCTTCTGAGTTTTGTTTCCCAGGGAAATAGCCTGTACAATGGTTCAGGGTCCTGCGGCCTTAAATTGCCGGGTGCCTCCTGGAGATCCGCCTCTCGCAGGATGCCTCCCAGACGCAAAGTGACACCAGTGCCCACTTAGTCTGGTTTGAGAGTGTCAAGTGGGTCCTGCAAACTGACACCCAGAACAGTGGCTTCTGAGTTTTGTTTCCCAGGGAAAAAGCCTGTAAAATTGTTCAGAGTTCTGCAGCCTTAAATTGCCGGGTGCCTCCTGTAATTCGGCCTCTCGCAGGATGCCTCCCAGACGCAAGGTGGCACCAGTGCCAACTTGGTCTGGTTTGAGAGTGCCAAGTGGGTCCTGCAAACTGACACCCAGAACAGTGGCTTCTGAGTTTTGTTTCCCAGGGAAAAAGCCTGTACAATGGTTCAGGGTCCTGCGGCCTTAAATTGCCGGGTGCCTCCTGGAGATCCGCCTCTCGCAGGATGCCTCCCAGACGCAAAGTGACACCAGTGCCAACTTGGTCTGGTTTGAGGGTGCCAAGTGGGTCCTGCAAACTGACACCCAGAACAGTGGCTTCTGAGTTTTGTTTCCCAGGGAAAAATCCTGTACAATGGTTCAGGGTCCTGAGGCCTTAAATTGCCGGGTGCCTCCTGTAATTCGGCCTCTCACAGGATGCCTCCCAGACGCAAAGTGACACCAGTGCCAACTTGGTCTGGTTTGAGAGTGCCAAGTGGGTCCTGCAAACTGACACCCAGAACAGTGGTTTGTTAGTTTTATTTCCCAGGGAAAATGCCTGTACAATGGTTCATGGCCTGAGGCCTTAAATTGCCGGGTGCCTCCTGTAATTCGGCCTCTCGCAGGATGCCTCCCAGACGCAAAGTGGCACCAGTGCCAACTTGGTCTGGTTTGAGACTGTCAAGTGGGTCCTGAAAACTGACACCCAGAACAGTGGCTTGTGAGTTTTGTTTCCCAAGGAAAAAGCCTGTACAATGGTTCAGGGTCCTGCGGCCTTAAATTGCCGGGTGCCTCCTGGAATTGCAACTCTCGCAGGATGCCTCCCAGACACACGGTGGCACCAGTGCCAACTTGGTCTTGTTTGAGAGTGCAAGGTGGCTCCTGCAAACTGACACCCAGAACAGTGGCTTGTGAGTTTTGTTTCCCAGGGAAAAAGCCTGTACAATGGTTCAGGGGCCTGAGGCCTTAAATTGCCGGGTGCCTCCTGGAATTGCACCTCTCGCAGGATGCCTCCCAGACGCAAGGTGGAACCAGTTCCAACTTGGTCTGGTTTAAGAATGCCAAGTGGGTCCTGCAAACTGACACCCAGAACAGTGGTTTGATAGTTTTATTTCCCAGGGAAAACGCCTGTACAATGGTTCAGGGGCCTGAGGCCTTAAATTGCCGGGTGCCTCCTGGAATTCAGCCTCTCGTAAGATGCCTCCCAGACGCAAGATGGCACCAGTTCCAACTTGGTCTGGTTTAAGAGTTCCAAGTGGGTCCTGCAAACTGACACCCAGAACAGTGGCTTGTGAGTTTTGTTTCCCAGGGAAAAAGCCTGTACAATTGTTCAGAGTCCTGCGGCCTTAAATTGCCGGGTGCCTCCTGGAATTGCACCTCTCGCAGGATATTTCCCAGACTCAAGGTGGCAACACTGCCAACGTGGTCTGGTTTGAGTGTGCCAAGTGGCTCCTGAACACTGACACCCAGAAAAGTGGCTTCTGAGTTTTATTTCCCAGGGAAAAACCTGTTCAATGATTTAGGGTCCTGCGGCCTTAAATTGCCGGGTGCCTCCTGGAATTGCGCCTCTCGCAGGATGCCTCCCAGATGCAAGGTGGCACAAGTGCCAACTTGGTCTGGTTTGAGAGTGCCAAGTGGGTCCTGCAAACTGACACCCAGAACAGTGGCTTGTGAGTTTTGTTTCCCAGGGAAAAAGCTTTAAAATTTTTCAGAGTAATACCGCCTTAAATAGCCTGGTGACTCCTGGAGATCCACCTCTCGCAGGATGCCTCCCAGACGCAAAGTGACACCAGTGCCAACTTGGTCTGGTTTGAGAGTGTCAAGTGGGTCCTGCAAACTGACACCCAGAACAGTGGCTTGTGAGTTTTGTTTCCCAGGGAAAAAGCCTGTAGAATGGTTCAGAGTTCTGCGGCCATAAATTGCCGGGTGCCTCCTGTAATTCGGCCTCTCGCAGGATGCCTCCCAGACGCAAGGTGGCACCAGTGCCAACTTGGTCTGGTTTGAGAGTGTCAAGTGGGTCCTGCAAACTGACACCCAGAACAGTGGCTTGTGAGTTTTGTTTCCCAGGGAAAAAGCCTGTACAATTGTTCAGAGTCCTGCGGCCTTAAATTGCCGGGTGCCTCCTGGAATTGCACCTCTCGCAGGATATTTCCCAGACTCAAGGTGGCAACACTGCCAACGTGGTCTGGTTTTAGTGTGCCAACTGGCTCCTGGACACTGACACCCAGAACAGTGGCTTCTGAGTTTTATTTCCCAGGGAAAAAGCCTGTACAATGGTTCAGGGGCCTGAGGCCTTAAATTGCCGGGTGCCTCCTGGAATTCGGCCTCTCGCAGGATGCCTCCCAGACGCAAGGTGGAACCAGTGCCAACTTGGTCTGGCTTAAGAATGCCAAGTGGGTCCTTAAAACTGACACCCAGAACAGTGGCTTGTGAGTTTTGTTTCCCAGGGAAAAAGCCTGTACAATGGTTCAGGGTCCTGCGGCCTTAAATTGCCGGGTGCCTCCTGGAGATCCGCCTCTCGCAGGATGCCTCCCAGACGCAAAGTGACACCAGTGCCAACTTGGTCAAGTTTGAGAGTGCCAAGTGGGTCCTGCAAACTGACACCCAGAACAGTGGCTTGTGAGTTTTGTTTCCCAGGGAACAATCCTGTACAATGGTTCAGGGGCCTGCGGCCTTAAATTGCCGGGTGCCTCCTGGAATTGCACCTCTTGCAGGATGCCTCCCAGACAAAAGGTGGCACCAGTTCGACTTGGTCTAGTTTAAGAGTGCCAAGTGGGTCCTGAAAACTGACACCCAGAACAGTGGCTTGTGAGTTTTGTTTCCCAGGGAAAAAGCCTGTGCAATGGTTCAGGGGCCTGCGGCCTTAAATTGCCGGGTGCCCCCTGGAATTCCACCTCTCGCAGGTTGCCACCCAGATGCAAGGTTGAACCAGTGCCAACTTGGTCTGGTGTAAGAGTGCCAAGTGGGTCCTGAAAACTGACACCCAGAACAGTGGCTTGTGAGTTTTGTTTCCCAGAGAAAAGCCTGTACAATGGTTCAGGGGTCTGAGGCCTTAAATTGCCGGGTGCCTCCTGGAATTGGGCCTCTCGCAGGATGCCTCTCAGACGCAAGGTGGCACCAGTTCCAACTTGGTTTGGTTTAAGAGTGCCAAGTGGGTCCTGAAAACTGACACCCAGAACAGTGGTTTGTTAGTTTTATTTCCCAGGGAAAAAGCCTGTACAATGGTTCAGGGGCCTGAGGCCTTAAATTGCCAGGTGCCTCCTAGAATTCGGCCTCTCGCAAGATGCCTCCCAGACGCAAGATGGCACCAGTTCCAACTTGGTCTGGTTTAAGAGTTCCAAGTGGGTCCTGCAAACTGACACCCAGAACAGTGGCTTCTGAGTTTTGTTTCCCAGGGAAAAAGCCTGTACATTTGTTCAGAGGCCTGAGGCCTTAAATTGCCGGGTGCCTCCTGGAATTGCACCTCTCGCAGGATATTTCCCAGACTCAAGGTGGCAACACTACCAACTTGGTCTGGTTTGAGTGTGCCAAGTGGCTCCTGAAAACTGACACCCAGAAAAGTGGCTTCTGAGTTTTATTTCCCAGGGAAAAACCTGTACAATGGTTTAGGGTCCTGCAAACATAAATTTCCGGGTGCCTCCTGGAATTTGGCCTCCCGCAGGATGCCTCCCAGACGCAAAGTGGAACAAGTGCCAACTTAGTCTGGTTTGAGAGTGCCAAGTGGGTCCTGCAAACTGACACCCAGAACAGTGGCTTCTGAGTTTTGTTTCCCAGGGAAAAATCCTGTACAATGGTTCAGGGTCCTGAGGCCTTAAATTGCCGGGTGCCTCCTGTAATTCGGCCTCTCGCAGGATGCCTCCCAGACGCAAGGTGGCACCAGTGCCAACTTAGTCCTGTTTGAGAGTGTCGAGTGGGTCCTGAAAACTGACACCCAGAACAGTGGCTTCTGAGTTTTGTTTCCCAGGGAAAAAGCCTGTACAATTGTTCAGAGGCCTGCGGCCTTAAATTGCCGAGTGCCTCCTGGAAATCCGCCTCTCGCAGGATGCCTCCCAGACGCAAAGTGACACCAGTGCCAACTTGGTCTGGTTTCAGAGTGCCAAGTGGGTCCTGCAAACTGACACCCAGAACAGTGGCTTGTGAGTTTTGTTTCCCAGGGAAAAAGCCTGTACAATGGTTCAGGGTCCTGCGGCCTTAAATTGCCGGGTGCCTCCTGGAATTGCACCTCTCGCAGGATGCCTCCCAGACGCAAGGTGGCACCAGTGCCAACTTGGTCTGCTTTCAGAGTGTCAAGTGGGTCCTTAAAACTGACACCCAGAACAGTGGCTTGTGAGTTTTGTTTCCCAAGGAAAAAGCCTGTAGAATGGTTCAGGGTCCTGCGGCCTTAAATTGCCGGGTGCCTCCTGTAATTCGGCCTCTCGCAGGATGCCTCCCAGACGCAAGGTGGCACCAGTGCCAACTTGGTCTGGTTTAAAACTGCCAAGTGGGTCCTGAAAACTGACACCCAGAACAGTGGCTTCTGAGTTTTGTTTCCCAGGGAAAAATCCTGTACAATTGTTCAGAGTTCTGCAGCCTTAAATTGCCGGGTGCCTCCTGTAATTCGGCCTCTCTCAGGATGCCTCCCAGACGCAAGGTGGCACCAGTGCCAACTTGGTCTGGTTTGAGATTGTCGAGTGGGTCCTGCAAACTGACACCCAGAACAGTGGCTTCTGAGTTTTGTTTCCCAGGGAAAAAGCCTGTAGAATGGTTCAGGGTCCTGCAGCCTTAAATTGCCGAGTGCCTCCTGGAATTGCGCCTCTCGCAGGATGCCTCCCAGACGCAAAGTGACACCAGTGCCAACTTGGTCTGGTTTGAGAGTGCCAAGTGGGTCCTGCAAACTGACACCCAGAACAGTGGCTTCTGAGTTTTGTTTCCCAGGGAAAAAGCCTGTACAATGGTTCAGGGTCCTGCGGCCTTAAATTGCCGGGTGCCTCCTGGAGATCCGCCTCTCGCAGGATGCCTCCCAGACGCAAAATGACACCAGTGCTACCTTGGTCAAGTTTGAGAGTGCCAAGTGGCTCCTGCAAACTGACACCCAGAACAGTGGCTTCTGAGTTTTGTTTCCCAGGGAACAATCCTGTACAATGGTTCAGGGTCCTGCGGCCTTAAATTGCCAGGTGCCTTCTGGAATTGCACCTCTCGCAGGATGCCTCCCAGACGAAAGGTGGCACCAGTTCGACTTGGTCTGGTTTAAGAGTGCCACGTGGCCCCTGCAAACTGACACCCAGAACAGTGGCTTCTGAGTTTTGTTTCCCAGGGAAAAAGCCTGTACAATGGTTCAGGGTCCTGCGGCCTTAAATTGCCGGGTGCCTCCTGGAGATCCGCCTCTCGCAGGATGCCTCCCAGACGCAAAGTGACACCAGTGCCCACTTAGTCTGGTTTGAGAGTGCCAAGTGGGTCCTGCAAACTGACACCCAGAACAGTGGCTTCTGAGTTTTGTTTCCCAGGGAAAAAGCCTGTACAATGGTTCAGGGTCCTGAGGCCTTAAATTGCCGGGTGCCTCCTGTAATTCGGCCTCTCGCAGGATGCCTCCAAGACGCAATGTGGCACCAGTGCCAACTTGGTAAGGTTTAAAACTGCCAAGTGGGTCCTGAAAACTGACACCCAGAACAGTGGCTTCTGAGTTTTGTTTCCCAGGGAAAAATCCTGTACAATTGTTCAGAGTTCTGCAGCCTTAAATTGCCGGGTGCCTCCTGTAATTCGGCCTCTCGCAGGATGCCTCCCAGACGCAAGGTGGCACCAGTGCCAACTTGGTCTGGTTTGAGAGTGTCGAGTGGGTCCTGCAAACTGACACCCAGAACAGTGGCTTCTGAGTTTTGTTTCCCAGGGAAAAAGCCTGTAGAATGGTTCAGGGTCCTGCAGCCTTAAATTGCCGAGTGCCTCCTGGAGATCCGCCTCTCGCAGGATGCCTCCCAGACGCAAAGTGACACCAGTGCCAACTTGGTCTGGTTTGAGACTGCCAAGTGGGTCCTGCAAACTGACACCCAGAACAGTGGCTTCTGAGTTTTGTTTCCCAGGGAAAAAGCCTGTACAATGGTTCAGGGGCCTGAGGCCTTAAATTGCCGGGTGCCTCCTTGAATTCGGCCTCTCGCAGGATGCCTCCCAGACGCAAGGTGGCACCAGTGCCAACTTGGTCTGGTTTGAGAGTGTCAAGTGGGTCCTGAAAACTGACACCCAGAACCGTGGCTTGTGAGTTTTGTTTCCCAAGGAAAAAGCCTGTAGAATGGTTCAGGGTCCTGCGGCCTGAAATTGCCGGGTGCCTCCTGGAATTGCGCCTCTCGCAGGATGCCTCCCAGACGCCAGGTGACACCAGTGCCAACTTGGTCTTGTTTGAGAGTGCCAGGTGGCTCCTGCAAACTGACACCCAGAACAGTGGCTTGTGAGTTTTGTTTCCCAGGGAAAAAGCCTGTACAATGGTTCAGGGTCCTGCGGCCTTAAATTGCCGGGTGCCTCCTGGAATTGCGCCTCTCGCAGGATGCCTCCCAGACGCCAGGTGACACCAGTGCCAACTTGGTCTTGTTTGAGAGTGCCAGGAGGCTCCTGCAAACTGACACCCAGAACAGTGGCTTGTGAGTTTTGTTTCCCAGGGAAAAAGCCTGTACAATTCTTCAGAGTCCTGGGGCCTTAAATTGCCGGGTGCCTCCTGGAATTGCGCCTCTCGCAGGATGCCTCAAAGATGCAAGGTGGCACCAGTGCGAACTTGGTCTGGTTTGAGAGTGTCAAGTGGGTCCTGAAAACTGACACCCAGAACAGTGGCTTCTGAGTTTTGTTTCCCAGGGAAAAAGCCTGTAGAATGGTTCAGGGGCCTGCGGCCTTAAATTGCCGGGTGCCTCCTGGAATTCGGCCTCTCGCAGGATGCCTCCCAGACGCAAGGTGGAACCAGTGCCAACTTGGTCTGGTTTAAGAATGCCAAGTGGGTCCTGCAAACTGACACCCAGAACAGTGGCTTCTGAGTTTTGTTTCCCAGGGAAAAAGCCTGTACAATGGTTCAGGGTCCTGCGGCCTTAAATTGCCGGGTGCCTCCTGGAGATCCGCCTCTCGCAGGATGCCTCCCAGACGCAAAATGACACCAGTGCCAACTTGGTCAAGTTTGAGAGTGCCAAGTGGCTCCTGCAAACTGACACCCAGAACAGTGGCTTGTGAGTTTTGTTTCCCAGGGAACAATCCTGTACAATGGTTCAGGGTCCTGCGGCCTTTAATTGCTCGGTGCCTCCTGGAATTGCACCTCTCGCAGGATGCCTCCCAGACGAAAGGTGGCACCAGTTCGACTTGGTCTGGTTTAAGAGTGCCAAGTGGGTCCTGAAAACGGACACCCAGAACAGTGGCTTGTGAGTTTTGTTTCCCAGGGAAAAACCTGTACAATGGTTCAGGGGCCTGCGGCCTTAAATTGCCGGCTGCCCCCTGGAATTCCACCTCTCGCAGGTTGCCTCCCAGACGCAAGGTTGAACCAGTGCCATCTTGGTCTGGTTTAAGAGTGCCAAGTGGGTCCTGAAAACTGACACCCAGAACAGTGGCTTGTGAGTTTTGTTTCCCAGAGAAAAAGCCTGTACAATGGTTCAGGGTCCTGCGGCCTTAAATTGCCGGGTGCCTCCTGGAATTCGGCCTCTCGCAGGATGCCTCCCAGACAAAAGGTGGCACCAGTTCCACCTTGATCTGGTTTATGAGTGCCAAGTGGGTCCTGAAAACTGACACCCAGAACAGTGGCTTGTGAGTTTTGTTTCCCAGGGAAAAAGCCTGTACAATTGTTCAGAGGCCTGAGGCCTAAAATTGCCGGGTGCCTCCTGGAGATCCGCCTCTCGCAGGATGCCTCCCAGACGCAAGGTGGCACCAGTGCCAACTTGGTCTGCTTTCAGAGTGTCAAGTGGGTCCTTAAAACTGACACCCAGAACAGTGGCTTGTGAGTTTTGTTTCCCAAGGAAAAAGCCTGTAGAATGGTTCAGGGTCCTGCGGCCTTAAATTTCCGGGTGCCTCCTGTAATTCGGCCTCTCGCAGGATGCCTCCCAGACGCAAGGTGGCACCAGTGCCAACTTGGTCTGATTTAAAACTGCCAAGTGGGTCCTGCAAACTGACACCCAGAACAGTGGCTTCTGAGTTTTGTTTCCCAGGGAAAAAGCTTTAAAATTTTTCAGAGTAATACCGCCTTAAATAGCCTGGTGACTCCTGGAGATCCACCTCTCGCAGGATGCCTCCCAGACGCAAAGTGACACCAGTGCCAACGTGGTCTGGTTTGAGAGTGTCAAGTGGGTCCTGCAAACTGACACCCAGAACAGTGGCTTCTGAGTTTTGTTTCCCAGGGAAAAAGCCTGTACAATGGTTCAGGGTCCTGAGGCCTTAAATTGCCGGGTGCCTCCTGTAATTCGGCCTCTCGCAGGATGCCTCCCAGACGCAAGGTGGCACCAGTGCCAACTTGGTCTGCTTTCAGAGTGTCAAGTGGGTCCTTAAAACTGACACCCAGAACAGTGGCTTCTGAGTTTTGTTTCCCAGGGAAAAAGCCTGTACAATTGTTCAGAGGCCTGAGGCCTTAAATTGCCGAGTGCCTCCTGGAGATCCGCCTCTCGCAGGATGCCTCCCAGACGCAAAGTGACACCAGTGCCAACTTGGTCTGGTTTGAGAGTGTCAAGTGGGTCCTGAAAACGGACACCCAGAACAGTGGCTTCTGAGTTTTGTTTCCCAGGGAAAAAGCCTGTACAATGGTTCAGGGTCCTGAGTCCTTAAATTGCCGGGTGCCTCCTGGAATTAGGCCTCTCGCAGGATGCCTCCCAGACGCAAGGTGGCACCAGTGCCAGCTTGGTCTTGTTTGAGAGTGCCAGGAGGCTCCTGCAAACTGACACCCAGAACAGTGGCTTGTGAGTTTTGTTTCCCAGGGAAAAAGCCCGTACAATTGTTCAGAGGCCTGCGGCCTTAAATTGCCGGGTGCCTCCTGGAATTGCGCCTCTCGCAGGATGCCTCCCAGACGCCAGGTGACACCAGTGCCAACTTGGTCTTGTTTGAGAGTGCCAGGAGGCTCCTGCAAACTGACACCCAGAACAGTGGCTTGTGAGTTTTGTTTCCCAGGGAAAAAGCCTGTACAATTCTTCAGAGTTCTGCGGCCTTAAATTGCCGGGTGCCTCCTGGAATTGCGCCTCTCGCAGGATGCCTCCCAGATGCAAGGTGGCACCAGTGCGAACTTGGTCTGGTTTGAGAGTGTCAAGTGGGTCCTGAAAACTGACACCCAGAACAGTGGCTTCTGAGTTTTGTTTCCCAGGGAAAAAGCCTGTAGAATGGTTCAGGGGCCTGCGGCCTTAAATTGCCGGGTGCCTCCTGGAATTCGGCCTCTCGCAGGATGCCTCCCAGACGCAAGGTGGAACCAGTGCCAACTTGGTCTGGTTTGAGAGTGTCAAGTGGGTCCTGAAAACTGACACCCAGAACAGTGGCTTCTGAGTTTTGTTTCCCAGGGAAAAAGCCTGTACAATGGTTCAGGGGCCTGAGGCCTTAAATTGCCGGGTGCCTCCTGGAATTCGGCCTCTCGCAGGATGCCTCCCAGACGCAAGGTGGCACCAGTGCCAACTAGGTCTGGTTTGAGAGTGTCAAGTGGGTCCTGAAAACGGACACCCAGAACAGTGGCTTGTGAGTTTTGTTTCCCAAGGAAAAAGCCTGTAGAATGGTTCAGGGTCCTGCGGCCTGAAATTGCCGGGTGCCTCCTAGAATTGCACCTCTCGCAGGATGCCTCCCAGACGCAAGGTGACACCAGTGCCAACTTGGTCTTGTTTGAGAGTGCCAGGAGGCTCCTGCAAACTGACACCCAGAACAGTGGCTTGTGAGTTTTGTTTCCCAGGGAAAAAGCCTGTACATTTGTTCAGAGGCCTGCGGCCTTAAATTGCCGGGTGCCTCCTGGAATTGCACCTCTCGCAGGATATTTCCCAGACTCAAGGTGGCAACACTGCCGACTTGGTCTGGTTTGAGTGTGCCAAGTGGCTCCTGAAAACTGACACCCAGAAAAGTGGCTTCTGAGTTTTATTTCCCAGGGAAAAACCTGTACAATGGTTTAGGGTCCTGCGGACATAAATTTCCGGGTGCCTCCTGGAATTGCGCCTCTCGCAGGATGCCTCCCAGATGCAAGGTGGCACCAGTGCGAACTTGGTCTGGTTTGAGAGTGTCAAGTGGGTCCTGCAAACTGACACCCAGAACAGTGGCTTCTGAGTTTTGTTTCCCAGGGAAAAAGCCTGTAGAATGGTTCAGGGGCCTGCGGCCTTAAATTGCCGGGTGCCTCCTGGAATTCGGCCTCTCGCAGGATGCCTCCCAGACGCAAGGTGGAACCAGTGCCAACTTGGTCTTGTTTAAGAATGCCAAGTGGGTCCTGCAAACTGACACCCAGAACAGTGGCTTGTGAGTTTTGTTTCCCAGGGAAAAAGCCTGTACAATGGTTCAGGGTCCTGCGGCCTTAAATTGCCGGGTGCCTCCTGGAGATCCACCTCTCGCAGGATGCCTCCCAGACGCAAAATGACACCAGTGCCAACTTGGTCACGTTTGAGAGTGCCAAGTGGCTCCTGCAAACTGACACCCAGAACAGTGGCTTGTGAGTTTTGTTTCCCAGGGAACAATCCTGTACAATGGTTCAGGGTCCTGCGGCCTTAAATTGCCCGGTGCCTCCTGGAATTGCACCTCTCGCAGGATGCCTCCCAGACGAAAGGTGGCACCAGTTCGACTTGGTCTGGTTTAAGAGTGCCACGTGGCTCCTGCAAACGGACACCCAGAACAGTGGCTTGTGAGTTTTGTTTCCCAGGGAAAAAGCCTGTACAATGGTTCAGGGGCCTGCGGCCTTAAATTGCCGGCTGCTCCTGGAATTCCACCTCTCGCAGGTTGCCTCCCAGACGCAAGGTTGAACCAGTGCCATCTTGGTCTGGTTTAACAGTGCCAAGTGGGTCCTGAAAACTGACACCCAGAACAGTGGCTTGTGAGTTTTGTTTCCCAGAGAAAAAGCCTGTACAATGGTTCAGGGTCCTGCGGCCTTAAATTGCCGGGTGCCTCCTGGAATTCGGCCTCTCGCAGGATGCCTCCCAGACGCAAGGTGGCACCAGTTCCACCTTGATCTGGTTTATGAGTGCCAAGTGGCTCCTGAAAACTGACACCCAGAACAGTGGCTTGTGAGTTTTGTTTCCCAGGGAAAAAGCCTGTACAATTGTTCAGAGGCCTGAGGCCTTAAATTGCCGGGTGCCTCCTAGAATTGCACCTCTCGCAGGATGCCTCCCAGACGCAAGGTGGCACCAGTGCCAACTTGGTCTGCTTTCAGAGTGTCAAGTGGGTCCTTAAAACTGACACCCAGAACAGTGGCTTCTGAGTTTTGTTTCCCAGGGAAAAAGCCTGTACAATGGTTCAGGGTCCTGCGGCCTTAAATTGCCGGGTGCCTCCTGTAATTCGGCCTCTCGCAGGATGCCTCCCAGACGCAAGGTGGCACCAGTGCCAACTTGGTCTGGTTTGAGAGTGCCAAGTGGGTCCTGCAAACTGACACCCAGAACAGTGGCTTGTGAGTTTTGTTTCCCAGGGAACAATCCTGTACAATTGTTCAGAGGCCTGCGGCCTTAAATTGCCGAGTGCCTCCTTGAGATCCGCCTCTCGCAGGATGCCTCCCAGACGCAAAGTGACACCAGTGCCAACTTGGTCTGGTTTGAGAGTGTCAAGTGGGTCCTGAAAACTGACACCCAGAACAGTGGCTTCTGAGTTTTGTTTCCCAGGGAAAAAGCCTGTACAATGGTTCAGGGGCCTGAGGCCTTAAATTGCCGGGTGCCTCCTGGAATTAGGCCTCTCGCAGGATGCCTCCCAGACGCAAGGTGGCACCAGTGCCAACTAGGTCTGGTTTGAGAGTGTCAAGTGGGTCCTGAAAACGGACACCCAGAACAGTGGCTTGTGAGTTTTGTTTCCCAAGGAAAAAGCCTGTAGAATGGTTCAGGGTCCAGCGGCCTGAAATTGCCGGGTGCCTCCTGGAATTGCACCTCTCGCAGAATGCCTCCCAGACGCCAGGTGACACCAGTGCCAGCTTGGTCTTGTTTGAGAGTGCCAGGAGGCTCCTGCAAACTGACACCCAGAACAGTGGCTTGTGAGTTTTGTTTCCCAGGGAAAAAGCCCGTACAATTGTTCAGAGGCCTGCGGCCTTAAATTGCCGGGTGCCTCCTGGAATTCGGCCTCTCGCAGGATGCCTCCCAGACGCCAGGTGACACCAGTGCCAACTTGGTCTTGTTTGAGAGTGCCAGGAGGCTCCTGCAAACTGACACCCAGAACAGTGGCTTGTGAGTTTTGTTTCCCAGGGAAAAAGCCTGTACAATGGTTCAGGGTCCTGCGGCCT
Source organism: Fringilla coelebs (assembly GCF_963513975.1). Lineage (NCBI taxonomy): Eukaryota > Metazoa > Chordata > Aves > Passeriformes > Fringillidae > Fringilla > Fringilla coelebs. The sequence goes on along the minus strand of NW_028167472.1, from coordinate 672,550 downwards.
TAAATTGCCGGGTGCCTCCTGGAATTGCGCCTCTCGCAGGATGCCTCCCAGATGCAAGGTGGCACCAGTGCGAACTTGGTCTGCTTTAAGAGTTCCAAGTGGGTCCTGCAAACTGACACCCAGAACAGTGGCTTGTGAGTTTTGTTTCCCAGGGAAAAAGCCTGTACATTTGTTCAGAGGCCTGCGGCCTTAAATTGCCGGGTGCCTCCTGGAATTGCACCTCTCGCAGGATATTTCCCAGACTCAAGGTGGCAACACTGCCAACTTGGTCTGGTTTGAGTGTGCCAAGTGGCTCCTGAACACTGACACCCAGAAAAGTGGCTTCTGAGTTTTATTTCCGAGGGAAAAACCTGTTCAATGGTTTAGGGTCCTGCGGACATAAATTTCCAGGTGCCTCCTGGAATTTGGCCGCCCGCAGGATGCCTCCCAGACGCAAAGTGGCACAAGTGCCAACTTGGTCTGGTTTGAGAGTGCCAAGTGGGTCCTGCAAACTGACACCCAGAACAGTGGCTTCTGAGTTGTGTTTCCCAGGGAAAAAGCTTTAAAATTTTTCAGAGTAATACCGCCTTAAATAGCCTGGTGACTCCTGGAGATCCACCTCTCGCAGGATGCCTCCCAGACGCAAAATGACACCAGTGCCAACTTGGTCTGGTTTGAGAGTGTCAAGTGTGTCCTGAAAACTGACACCCAGAACAGTGGCTTCTGAGTTTTGTTTCCCAGGGAAATAGCCTGTACAATGGTTCAGGGTCCTGCGGCCTTAAATTGCCGGGTGCCTCCTGGAGATCCGCCTCTCGCAGGATGCCTCCCAGACGCAAAGTGACACCAGTGCCCACTTAGTCTGGTTTGAGAGTGTCAAGTGGGTCCTGCAAACTGACACCCAGAACAGTGGCTTCTGAGTTTTGTTTCCCAGGGAAAAAGCCTGTAAAATTGTTCAGAGTTCTGCAGCCTTAAATTGCCGGGTGCCTCCTGTAATTCGGCCTCTCGCAGGATGCCTCCCAGACGCAAGGTGGCACCAGTGCCAACTTGGTCTGGTTTGAGAGTGCCAAGTGGGTCCTGCAAACTGACACCCAGAACAGTGGCTTCTGAGTTTTGTTTCCCAGGGAAAAAGCCTGTACAATGGTTCAGGGTCCTGCGGCCTTAAATTGCTGGGTGCCTCCTGGAGATCCGCCTCTCGCAGGATGCCTCCCAGACGCAAAGTGACACCAGTGCCAACTTGGTCTGGTTTGAGGGTGCCAAGTGGGTCCTGCAAACTGACACCCAGAACAGTGGCTTCTGAGTTTTGTTTCCCAGGGAAAAATCCTGTACAATGGTTCAGGGTCCTGAGGCCTTAAATTGCCGGGTGCCTCCTGTAATTCGGCCTCTCACAGGATGCCTCCCAGACGCAAAGTGACACCAGTGCCAACTTGGTCTGGTTTGAGAGTGCCAAGTGGGTCCTGCAAACTGACACCCAGAACAGTGGTTTGTTAGTTTTATTTCCCAGGGAAAATGCCTGTAGAATGGTTCATGGCCTGAGGCCTTAAATTGCCGGGTGCCTCCTGTAATTCGGCCTCTCGCAGGATGCCTCCCAGACGCAAAGTGGCACCAGTGCCAACTTGGTCTGGTTTGAGACTGTCAAGTGGGTCCTGAAAACTGACACCCAGAACAGTGGCTTGTGAGTTTTGTTTCCCAAGGAAAAAGCCTGTACAATGGTTCAGGGTCCTGCGGCCTTAAATTGCCGGGTGCCTCCTGGAATTGCAACTCTCGCAGGATGCCTCCCAGACACACGGTGGCACCAGTGCCAACTTGGTCTTGTTTGAGAGTGCAAGTTGGCTCCTGCAAACTGACACCCAGAACAGTGGCTTGTGAGTTTTGTTTCCCAGGGAAAAAGCCTGTACAATGGTTCAGGGGCCTGAGGCCTTAAATTGCCGGGTGCCTCCTGGAATTGCACCTCTCGCAGGATGCCTCCCAGACGCAAGGTGGAACCAGTTCCAACTTGGTCTGGTTTAAGAGTGCCAAGTGGGTCCTGCAAACTGACACCCAGAACAGTGGTTTGATAGTTTTATTTCCCAGGGAAAACGCCTGTACAATGGTTCAGGGGCCTGAGGCCTTAAATTGCCGGGTGCCTCCTGGAATTCAGCCTCTCGTAAGATGCCTCCCAGACGCAAGATGGCACCAGTTCCAACTTGGTCTGGTTTAAGAGTTCCAAGTGGGTCCTGCAAACTGACACCCAGAACAGTGGCTTGTGAGTTTTGTTTCCCAGGGAAAAAGCCTGTACAATTGTTCAGAGTCCTGCGGCCTTAAATTGCCGGGTGCCTCCTGGAATTGCACCTCTCGCAGGATATTTCCCAGACTCAAGGTGGCAACACTGCCAACGTGGTCTGGTTTGAGTGTGCCAAGTGGCTCCTGAACACTGACACCCAGAAAAGTGGCTTCTGAGTTTTATTTCCCAGGGAAAAACCTGTTCAATGATTTAGGGTCCTGCGGCCTTAAATTGCCGGGTGCCTCCTGGAATTGCGCCTCTCGCAGGATGCCTCCCAGATGCAAGGTGGCACAAGTGCCAACTTGGTCTGGTTTGAGAGTGCCAAGTGGGTCCTGCAAACTGACACCCAGAACAGTGGCTTGTGAGTTTTGTTTCCCAGGGAAAAAGCTTTAAAATTTTTCAGAGTAATACCGCCTTAAATAGCCTGGTGACTCCTGGAGATCCACCTCTCGCAGGATGCCTCCCAGACGCAAAGTGACACCAGTGCCAACTTGGTCTGGTTTGAGAGTGTCAAGTGGGTCCTGCAAACTGACACCCAGAACAGTGGCTTGTGAGTTTTGTTTCCCAGGGAAAAAGCCTGTAGAATGGTTCAGAGTTCTGCGGCCATAAATTGCCGGGTGCCTCCTGTAATTCGGCCTCTCGCAGGATGCCTCCCAGACGCAAGGTGGCACCAGTGCGAACTTGGTCTGGTTTGAGAGTGTCAAGTGGGTCCTGCAAACTGACACCCAGAACAGTGGCTTGTGAGTTTTGTTTCCCAGGGAAAAAGCCTGTACAATTGTTCAGAGTCCTGCGGCCTTAAATTGCCGGGTGCCTCCTGGAATTGCACCTCTCGCAGGATATTTCCCAGACTCAAGGTGGCAACACTGCTAACGTGGTCTGGTTTTAGTGTGCCAACTGGCTCCTGGACACTGACACCCAGAACAGTGGCTTCTGAGTTTTATTTCCCAGGGAAAAACCTGTTCAATGATTTAGGGTCCTGCGGCCTTAAATTGCCGGGTGCCTCCTGGAATTGCGCCTCTCGCAGGATGCCTCCCAGATGCAAGGTGGCACGAGTGCCAACTTGGTCTGGTTTGAGAGTGCCAAGTGGGTCCTGCAAACTGACACCCAGAACAGTGGCTTCTGAGTTTTGTTTCCCAGGGAAAAAGCTTTAAAATTTTTCAGAGTAATACAGCCTTAAATAGCCTGGTGACTCCTGGAGATCCACCTCTCGCAGGATGCCTCCCAGACGCAAAGTGACACCAGTGCCAACGTGGTCTGGTTTAAGAGTGCCAAGTGGGTCCTGAAAACTGACACCCAGAACAGTGGCTTCTGAGTTTTGTTTCCCAGGGAAAAAGCCTGTACAATGGTTCAGGGGCCTGAGGCCTTAAATTGCCGGGTGCCTCCTGGAATTCGGCCTCTCGCAGGATGCCTCCCAGACGCAAGGTGGAACCAGTGCCAACTTGGTCTGGCTTAAGAATGCCAAGTGGGTCCTTAAAACTGACACCCAGAACAGTGGCTTGTGAGTTTTGTTTCCCAGGGAAAAAGCCTGTACAATGGTTCAGGGTCCTGCGGCCTTAAATTGCCGGGTGCCTCCTGGAGATCCGCCTCTCGCAGGATGCCTCCCAGACGCAAAGTGACACCAGTGCCAACTTGGTCAAGTTTGAGAGTGCCAAGTGGGTCCTGCAAACTGACACCCAGAACAGTGGCTTGTGAGTTTTGTTTCCCAGGGAACAATCCTGTACAATGGTTCAGGGGCCTGCGGCCTTAAATTGCCGGGTGCCTCCTGGAATTGCACCTCTTGCAGGATGCCTCCCAGACAAAAGGTGGCACCAGTTCGACTTGGTCTAGTTTAAGAGTGCCAAGTGGGTCCTGAAAACTGACACCCAGAACAGTGGCTTGTGAGTTTTGTTTCCCAGGGAAAAAGCCTGTGCAATGGTTCAGGGGCCTGCGGCCTTAAATTGCCGGGTGCCCCCTGGAATTCCACCTCTCGCAGGTTGCCACCCAGATGCAAGGTTGAACCAGTGCCAACTTGGTCTGGTGTAAGTGTGCCAAGTGGGTCCTGAAAACTGACACCCAGAACAGTGGCTTGTGAGTTTTGTTTCCCAGAGAAAAGCCTGTACAATGGTTCAGGGGTCTGAGGCCTTAAATTGCCGGGTGCCTCCTGGAATTGGGCCTCTCGCAGGATGCCTCTCAGACGCAAGGTGGCACCAGTTCCAACTTGGTTTGGTTTAAGAGTGCCAAGTGGGTCCTGAAAACTGACACCCAGAACAGTGGTTTGTTAGTTTTATTTCCCAGGGAAAAAGCCTGTACAATGGTTCAGGGGCCTGAGGCCTTAAATTGCCAGGTGCCTCCTAGAATTCGGCCTCTCGCAAGATGCCTCCCAGACGCAAGATGGCACCAGTTCCAACTTGGTCTGGTTTAAGAGTTCCAAGTGGGTCCTGCAAACTGACACCCAGAACAGTGGCTTCTGAGTTTTGTTTCCCAGGGAAAAAGCCTGTACATTTGTTCAGAGGCCTGAGGCCTTAAATTGCCGGGTGCCTCCTGGAATTGCACCTCTCGCAGGATATTTCCCAGACTCAAGGTGGCAACACTACCAACTTGGTCTGGTTTGAGTGTGCCAAGTGGCTCCTGAAAACTGACACCCAGAAAAGTGGCTTCTGAGTTTTATTTCCCAGGGAAAAACCTGTACAATGGTTTAGGGTCCTGCAAACATAAATTTCCGGGTGCCTCCTGGAATTTGGCCTCCCGCAGGATGCCTCCCAGACGCAAAGTGGAACAAGTGCCAACTTAGTCTGGTTTGAGAGTGCCAAGTGGGTCCTGCAAACTGACACCCAGAACAGTGGCTTCTGAGTTTTGTTTCCCAGGGAAAAATCCTGTACAATGGTTCAGGGTCCTGAGGCCTTAAATTGCCGGGTGCCTCCTGTAATTCGGCCTCTCGCAGGATGCCTCCCAGACGCAAGGTGGCACCAGTGCCAACTTAGTCCTGTTTGAGAGTGTCGAGTGGGTCCTGAAAACTGACACCCAGAACAGTGGCTTCTGAGTTTTGTTTCCCAGGGAAAAAGCCTGTACAATTGTTCAGAGGCCTGCGGCCTTAAATTGCCGAGTGCCTCCTGGAAATCCGCCTCTCGCAGGATGCCTCCCAGACGCAAAGTGACACCAGTGCCAACTTGGTCTGGTTTCAGAGTGCCAAGTGGGTCCTGCAAACTGACACCCAGAACAGTGGCTTGTGAGTTTTGTTTCCCAGGGAAAAAGCCTGTACAATGGTTCAGGGTCCTGCGGCCTTAAATTGCCGGGTGCCTCCTGGAATTGCACCTCTCGCAGGATGCCTCCCAGACGCAAGGTGGCACCAGTGCCAACTTGGTCTGCTTTCAGAGTGTCAAGTGGGTCCTTAAAACTGACACCCAGAACAGTGGCTTGTGAGTTTTGTTTCCCAAGGAAAAAGCCTGTAGAATGGTTCAGGGTCCTGCGGCCTTAAATTGCCGGGTGCCTCCTGTAATTCGGCCTCTCGCAGGATGCCTCCCAGACGCAAGGTGGCACCAGTGCCAACTTGTTCTGGTTTAAAACTGCCAAGTGGGTCCTGAAAACTGACACCCAGAACAGTGGCTTCTGAGTTTTGTTTCCCAGGGAAAAATCCTGTACAATTGTTCAGAGTTCTGCAGCCTTAAATTGCCGGGTGCCTCCTGTAATTCGGCCTCTCTCAGGATGCCTCCCAGACGCAAGGTGGCACCAGTGCCAACTTGGTCTGGTTTGAGATTGTCGAGTGGGTCCTGCAAACTGACACCCAGAACAGTGGCTTCTGAGTTTTGTTTCCCAGGGAAAAAGCCTGTAGAATGGTTCAGGGTCCTGCAGCCTTAAATTGCCGAGTGCCTCCTGGAATTGCGCCTCTCGCAGGATGCCTCCCAGACGCAAAGTGACACCAGTGCCAACTTGGTCTGGTTTGAGAGTGCCAAGTGGGTCCTGCAAACTGACACCCAGAACAGTGGCTTCTGAGTTTTGTTTCCCAGAGAAAAAGCCTGTACAATGGTTCAGGGTCCTGCGGCCTTAAATTGCCGGGTGCCTCCTGGAGATCCGCCTCTCGCAGGATGCCTCCCAGACGCAAAATGACACCAGTGCTACCTTGGTCAAGTTTGAGAGTGCCAAGTGGCTCCTGCAAACTGACACCCAGAACAGTGGCTTCTGAGTTTTGTTTCCCAGGGAACAATCCTGTACAATGGTTCAGGGTCCTGCGGCCTTAAATTGCCAGGTGCCTTCTGGAATTGCACCTCTCGCAGGATGCCTCCCAGACGAAAGGTGGCACCAGTTCGACTTGGTCTGGTTTAAGAGTGCCACGTGGCCCCTGCAAACTGACACCCAGAACAGTGGCTTCTGAGTTTTGTTTCCCAGGGAAAAAGCCTGTACAATGGTTCAGGGTCCTGCGGCCTTAAATTGCCGGGTGCCTCCTGGAGATCCGCCTCTCGCAGGATGCCTCCCAGACGCAAAGTGACACCAGTGCCAACTTGGTCAAGTTTGAGAGTGCCAAGTGGGTCCTGCAAACTGACACCCAGAACAGTGGCTTCTGAGTTTTGTTTCCCAGGGAAAAAGCCTGTACAATGGTTCAGGGTCCTGAGGCCTTAAATTGCCGGGTGCCTCCTGTAATTCGGCCTCTCGCAGGATGCCTCCAAGACGCAATGTGGCACCAGTGCCAACTTGGTAAGGTTTAAAACTGCCAAGTGGGTCCTGAAAACTGACACCCAGAACAGTGGCTTCTGAGTTTTGTTTCCCAGGGAAAAATCCTGTACAATTGTTCAGAGTTCTGCAGCCTTAAATTGCCGGGTGCCTCCTGTAATTCGGCCTCTCGCAGGATGCCTCCCAGACGCAAGGTGGCACCAGTGCCAACTTGGTCTGGTTTGAGAGTGTCGAGTGGGTCCTGCAAACTGACACCCAGAACAGTGGCTTCTGAGTTTTGTTTCCCAGGGAAAAAGCCTGTAGAATGGTTCAGGGTCCTGCAGCCTTAAATTGCCGAGTGCCTCCTGGAGATCCGCCTCTCGCAGGATGCCTCCCAGACGCAAAGTGACACCAGTGCCAACTTGGTCTGGTTTGAGACTGCCAAGTGGGTCCTGCAAACTGACACCCAGAACAGTGGCTTCTGAGTTTTGTTTCCCAGGGAAAAAGCCTGTACAATGGTTCAGGGGCCTGAGGCCTTAAATTGCCGGGTGCCTCCTTGAATTCGGCCTCTCGCAGGATGCCTCCCAGACGCAAGGTGGCACCAGTGCCAACTTGGTCTGGTTTGAGAGTGTCAAGTGGGTCCTGAAAACTGACACCCAGAACCGTGGCTTGTGAGTTTTGTTTCCCAAGGAAAAAGCCTGTAGAATGGTTCAGGGTCCTGCGGCCTGAAATTGCCGGGTGCCTCCTGGAATTGCGCCTCTCGCAGGATGCCTCCCAGACGCCAGGTGACACCAGTGCCAACTTGGTCTTGTTTGAGAGTGCCAGGTGGCTCCTGCAAACTGACACCCAGAACAGTGGCTTGTGAGTTTTGTTTCCCAGGGAAAAAGCCTGTACAATGGTTCAGGGTCCTGCGGCCTTAAATTGCCGGGTGCCTCCTGGAATTGCGCCTCTCGCAGGATGCCTCCCAGACGCCAGGTGACACCAGTGCCAACTTGGTCTTGTTTGAGAGTGCCAGGAGGCTCCTGCAAACTGACACCCAGAACAGTGGCTTCTGAGTTTTGTTTCCCAGGGAAAAAGCCTGTACAATTCTTCAGAGTCCTGCGGCCTTAAATTGCCGGGTGCCTCCTGGAATTGCGCCTCTCGCAGGATGCCTCAAAGATGCAAGGTGGCACCAGTGCGAACTTGGTCTGGTTTGAGAGTGTCAAGTGGGTCCTGAAAACTGACACCCAGAACAGTGGCTTCTGAGTTTTGTTTCCCAGGGAAAAAGCCTGTAGAATGGTTCAGGGGCCTGCGGCCTTAAATTGCCGGGTGCCTCCTGGAATTCGGCCTCTCGCAGGATGCCTCCCAGACGCAAGGTGGAACCAGTGCCAACTTGGTCTGGTTTAAGAATGCCAAGTGGGTCCTGAAAACTGACACCCAGAACAGTGGCTTCTGAGTTTTGTTTCCCAGGGAAAAAGCCTGTACAATGGTTCAGGGTCCTGCGGCCTTAAATTGCCGGGTGCCTCCTGGAGATCCGCCTCTCGCAGGATGCCTCCCAGACGCAAAATGACACCAGTGCCAACTTGGTCAAGTTTGAGAGTGCCAAGTGGCTCCTGCAAACTGACACCCAGAACAGTGGCTTGTGAGTTTTGTTTCCCAGGGAACAATCCTGTACAATGGTTCAGGGTCCTGCGGCCTTTAATTGCTCGGTGCCTCCTGGAATTGCACCTCTCGCAGGATGCCTCCCAGACGAAAGGTGGCACCAGTTCGACTTGGTCTGGTTTAAGAGTGCCAAGTGGGTCCTGAAAACGGACACCCAGAACAGTGGCTTGTGAGTTTTGTTTCCCAGGGAAAAACCTGTACAATGGTTCAGGGGCCTGCGGCCTTAAATTGCCGGCTGCCCCCTGGAATTCCACCTCTCGCAGGTTGCCTCCCAGACGCAAGGTTGAACCAGTGCCATCTTGGTCTGGTTTAAGAGTGCCAAGTGGGTCCTGAAAACTGACACCCAGAACAGTGGCTTGTGAGTTTTGTTTCCCAGAGAAAAAGCCTGTACAATGGTTCAGGGTCCTGCGGCCTTAAATTGCCGGGTGCCTCCTGGAATTCGGCCTCTCGCAGGATGCCTCCCAGACAAAAGGTGGCACCAGTTCCACCTTGATCTGGTTTATGAGTGCCAAGTGGGTCCTGAAAACTGACACCCAGAACAGTGGCTTGTGAGTTTTGTTTCCCAGGGAAAAAGCCTGTACAATTGTTCAGAGGCCTGAGGCCTAAAATTGCCGGGTGCCTCCTGGAGATCCGCCTCTCGCAGGATGCCTCCCAGACGCAAGGTGGCACCAGTGCCAACTTGGTCTGCTTTCAGAGTGTCAAGTGGGTCCTTAAAACTGACACCCAGAACAGTGGCTTGTGAGTTTTGTTTCCCAAGGAAAAAGCCTGTAGAATGGTTCAGGGTCCTGCGGCCTTAAATTTCCGGGTGCCTCCTGTAATTCGGCCTCTCGCAGGATGCCTCCCAGACGCAAGGTGGCACCAGTGCCAACTTGGTCTGATTTAAAACTGCCAAGTGGGTCCTGCAAACTGACACCCAGAACAGTGGCTTCTGAGTTTTGTTTCCCAGGGAAAAAGCTTTAAAATTTTTCAGAGTAATACCGCCTTAAATAGCCTGGTGACTCCTGGAGATCCACCTCTCGCAGGATGCCTCCCAGACGCAAAGTGACACCAGTGCCAACGTGGTCTGGTTTGAGAGTGTCAAGTGGGTCCTGCAAACTGACACCCAGAACAGTGGCTTCTGAGTTTTGTTTCCCAGGGAAAAAGCCTGTACAATGGTTCAGGGTCCTGAGGCCTTAAATTGCCGGGTGCCTCCTGTAATTCGGCCTCTCGCAGGATGCCTCCCAGACGCAAGGTTGCACCAGTGCCAACTTGGTCTGGTTTGAGAGTGTCGAGTGGGTCCTGCAAACTGACACCCAGAACAGTGGCTTGTGAGTTTTGTTTCCCAGGGAAAAAGCCTGTACAATGGTTCAGAGGCCTGAGGCCTTAAATTGCCGAGTGCCTCCTGGAGATCCGCCTCTCGCAGGATGCCTCCCAGACGCAAAGTGACACCAGTGCCAACTTGGTCTGGTTTGAGAGTGTCAAGTGGGTCCTGAAAACGGACACCCAGAACAGTGGCTTCTGAGTTTTGTTTCCCAGGGAAAAAGCCTGTACAATGGTTCAGGGTCCTGAGTCCTTAAATTGCCGGGTGCCTCCTGGAATTAGGCCTCTCGCAGGATGCCTCCCAGACGCAAGGTGGCACCAGTGCCAGCTTGGTCTTGTTTGAGAGTGCCAGGAGGCTCCTGCAAACTGACACCCAGAACAGTGGCTTGTGAGTTTTGTTTCCCAGGGAAAAAGCCCGTACAATTGTTCAGAGGCCTGCGGCCTTAAATTGCCGGGTGCCTCCTGGAATTGCGCCTCTCGCAGGATGCCTCCCAGACGCCAGGTGACACCAGTGCCAACTTGGTCTTGTTTGAGAGTGCCAGGAGGCTCCTGCAAACTGACACCCAGAACAGTGGCTTGTGAGTTTTGTTTCCCAGGGAAAAAGCCTGTACAATTCTTCAGAGTTCTGCGGCCTTAAATTGCCGGGTGCCTCCTGGAATTGCGCCTCTCGCAGGATGCCTCCCAGATGCAAGGTGGCACCAGTGCGAACTTGGTCTGGTTTGAGAGTGTCAAGTGGGTCCTGAAAACTGACACCCAGAACAGTGGCTTCTGAGTTTTGTTTCCCAGGGAAAAACCTGTAGAATGGTTCAGGGGCCTGCGGCCTTAAATTGCCGGGTGCCTCCTGGAATTCGGCCTCTCGCAGGATGCCTCCCAGACGCAAGGTGGAACCAGTGCCAACTTGGTCTGGTTTGAGAGTGTCAAGTGGGTCCTGAAAACTGACACCCAGAACAGTGGCTTCTGAGTTTTGTTTCCCAGGGAAAAAGCCTGTACAATGGTTCAGGGGCCTGAGGCCTTAAATTGCCGGGTGCCTCCTGGAATTCGGCCTCTCGCAGGATGCCTCCCAGACGCAAGGTGGCACCAGTGCCAACTAGGTCTGGTTTGAGAGTGTCAAGTGGGTCCTGAAAACGGACACCCAGAACAGTGGCTTGTGAGTTTTGTTTCCCAAGGAAAAAGCCTGTAGAATGGTTCAGGGTCCTGCGGCCTGAAATTGCCGGGTGCCTCCTAGAATTGCACCTCTCGCAGGATGCCTCCCAGACGCCAGGTGACACCAGTGCCAACTTGGTCTTGTTTGAGAGTGCCAGGAGGCTCCTGCAAACTGACACCCAGAACAGTGGCTTGTGAGTTTTGTTTCCCAGGGAAAAAGCCCGTACAATTGTTCAGAGGCCTGCGGCCTTAAATTGCCGGGTGCCTCCTGGAATTGCACCTCTCGCAGGATATTTCCCAGACGCAAGGTGGCAACACTGCCGACTTGGTCTGGTTTGAGTGTGCCAAGTGGCTCCTGAAAACTGACACCCAGAAAAGTGGCTTCTGAGTTTTATTTCCCAGGGAAAAACCTGTACAATGGTTTAGGGTCCTGCGGACATAAATTTCCGGGTGCCTCCTGGAATTGCGCCTCTCGCAGGATGCCTCCCAGATGCAAGGTGGCACCAGTGCGAACTTGGTCTGGTTTGAGAGTGTCAAGTGGGTCCTGCAAACTGACACCCAGAACAGTGGCTTCTGAGTTTTGTTTCCCAGGGAAAAAGCCTGTAGAATGGTTCAGGGGCCTGCGGCCTTAAATTGCCGGGTGCCTCCTGGAATTCGGCCTCTCGCAGGATGCCTCCCAGACGCAAGGTGGAACCAGTGCCAACTTGGTCTGGTTTGAGAGTGTCGAGTGGGTCCTGCAAACTGACACCCAGAACAGTGGCTTGTGAGTTTTGTTTCCCAGGGAAAAAGGCCGTACAATTGTTCAGGGTCCTGCGGCCTGAAATTGCCGGGTGCCTCCTAGAATTGCACCTCTCGCAGGATGCCTCCCAGACGCCAGGTGACACCAGTGCCAACTTGGTCTTGTTTGAGAGTGCCAGGAGGCTCCTGCAAACTGACACCCAGAACAGTGGCTTGTGAGTTTTGTTTCCCAGGGAAAAAGCCCGTACAATTGTTCAGAGTCCTGCGGCCTTAAATTGCCGGGTGCCTCCTGGAATTCGGCCTCTCGCAGGATGCCTCCCAGACGCCAGGTGACACCAGTGCCAACTTGGTCTTGTTTGAGAGTGCCAGGAGGCTCCTGCAAACTGACACCCAGAACAGTGGCTTGTGAGTTTTGTTTCCCAGGGAAAAAGCCTGTACAATGGTTCAGGGTCCTGCGGCCTTAAATTGCCGGGTGCCTCCTGGAATTGCGCCTCTCGCAGGATGCCTCCCAGATGCAAGGTGGCACCAGTGCGAACTTGGTCTGGTTTGAGAGTGTCAAGTGGGTCCTGAAAACTGACACCCAGAACAGTGGCTTCTGAGTTTTGTTTCCCAGGGAAAAAGCCTGTAGAATGGTTCAGGGGCCTGCGGCCTTAAATTGCCGGGTGCCTCCTGGAATTCGGCCTCTCGCAGGATGCCTCCCAGACGCAAGGTGGAACCAGTGCCAACTTGGTCTGGTTTGAGAGTGTCAAGGGGGTCCTGAAAACTGACACCCAGAACAGTGGCTTCTGAGTTTTGTTTCCCAGGGAAAAAGCCTGTACAATGGTTCAGGGGCCTGAGGCCTTAAATTGCCGGGTGCCTCCTAGAATTGCACCTCTCGCAGGATGCCTCCCAGACGCCAGGTGACACCAGTGCCAACTTGGTCTTGTTTGAGAGTGCCAGGAGGCTCCTGCAAACTGACACCCAGAACAGTGGCTTGTGAGTTTTGTTTCCCAGGGAAAAAGCCTGTACAATTCTTCAGAGTCCTGCGGCCTTAAATTGCCGGGTGCCTCCTGGAATTGCGCCTCTCGCAGGATGCCTCCCAGATGCAAGGTGGCACCAGTGCGAACTTGGTCTGGTTTGAGAGTGTCAAGTGGGTCCTGAAAACTGACACCCAGAACAGTGGCTTCTGAGTTTTGTTTCCCAGGGAAAAAGCCTGTAGAATGGTTCAGGGGCCTGCGGCCTTAAATTGCCGGGTGCCTCCTGGAATTCGGCCTCTCGCAGGATGCCTCCCAGACGCAAGCTGGAACCAGTGCCAACTTGGTCTGGTTTAAGAATGCCAAGTGGGTCCTGCAAACTGACACCCAGAACAGTGGCTTGTGAGTTTTGTTTCCCAGGGAAAAAGCCTGTACAATGGTTCAGGGTCCTGCGGCCTTAAATTGCCGGGTGCCTCCTGGAGATCGCCTCTCGCAGGATGCCTCCCAGACGCAAAATGACACCAGTGGCAACTTGGTCACGTTTGAGAGTGCCAAGTGGCTCCTGCAAACTGACACCCAGAACAGTGGCTTGTGAGTTTTGTTTCCCAGGGAACAATCCTGTACAATGGTTCAGGGTCCTGCGGCCTTAAATTGCTCGGTGCCTCCTGGAATTGCACCTCTCGCAGGATGCCTCCAAGACGAAAGGTGGCACCAGTGCCAACTTGGTCTGGTTTGAGAGTGCCAGGAGGCTCCTGCAAACTGACACCCAGAACAGTGGCTTGTGAGTTTTGTTTCCCAGGGAAAAAGCCTGTACATTTGTTCAGAGGCCTGCGGCCTTAAATTGCCGGGTGCCTCCTGGAATTGCACCTCTCGCAGGATATTTCCCAGACGCAAGGTGGCAACACTGCCGACTTGGTCTGGTTTGAGTGTGCCAAGTGGCTCCTGAAAACTGACACCCAGAAAAGTGGCTTCTGAGTTTTATTTCCCAGGGAAAAACCTGTAAAATGGTTTAGGGTCCTGCGGACATAAATTTCCGGGTGCCTCCTGGAATTGCGCCTCTCGCAGGATGCCTCCCAGATGCAAGGTGGCACCAGTGCGAACTTGGTCTGGTTTGAGAGTGTCAAGTGGGTCCTGCAAACTGACACCCAGAACAGTGGCTTCTGAGTTTTGTTTCCCAGGGAAAAAGCCTGTACAATGGTTCAGGGGCCTGCGGCCTTAAATTGCCGGGTGCCTCCTGGAATTCGGCCTCTCGCAGGATGCCTCCCAGACTCAAGGTGGAACCAGTGCCAACTTGGTCACGTTTGAGAGTGCCAAGTGGCTCCTGCAAACTGACACCCAGAACAGTGGCTTGTGAGTTTTGTTTCCCAGGGAACAATCCTGTACAATGGTTCAGGGTCCTGCGGCCTTAAATTGCCCGGTGCCTCCTGGAATTGCACCTCTCGCAGGATGCCTCCCAGACGAAAGGTGGCACCAGTTCGACTTGGTCTGGTTTAAGAGTGCCACGTGGCTCCTGCAAACGGACACCCAGAACAGTGGCTTGTGAGTTTTGTTTCCCAGGGAAAAAGCCTGTACAATGGTTCAGGGGCCTGCGGCCTTAAATTGCCGGGTGCCCCCTGGAATTCCACCTCTCGCAGGTTGCCTCCCAGACGCAAGGTTGAACCAGTGCCATCTTGGTCTGGTTTAAGAGTGCCAAGTGGGTCCTGAAAACTGACACCCAGAACAGTGGCTTGTGAGTTTTGTTTCCCAGAGAAAAAGCCTGTACAATGGTTCAGGGTCCTGCGGCCTTAAATTGCCGGGTGCCTCCTGGAATTCGGCCTCTCGCAGGATGCCTCCCAGACGCAAGGTGGCACCAGTTCCACCTTGATCTGGTTTATGAGTGCCAAGTGGGTCCTGAAAACTGACACCCAGAACAGTGGCTTGTGAGTTTTGTTTCCCAGAGAAAAAGCCTGTACAATGGTTCAGGGTCCTGCGGCCTTAAATTGCCGGGTGCCTCCTGGAATTCGGCCTCTCGCAGGATGCCTCCCAGACGCAAGGTGGAACCAGTTCCAACTTGGTCTGGTTTGAGAGTGTCAAGTGGGTCCTGAAAACTGACACCCAGAACAGTGGCTTGTGAGTTTTGTTTCCCAGGGAAAAAGCCCGTACAATTGTTCAGAGTCCTGCGGCCTTAAATTGCCGGGTGCCTCCTGGAATTCGGCCTCTCGCAGGATGCCTCCCAGACGCCAGGTGACACCAGTGCCAACTTGGTCTTGTTTGAGAGTGCCAGGAGGCTCCTGCAAACTGACACCCAGAACAGTGGCTTGTGAGTTTTGTTTCCCAGGGAAAAAGCCTGTACAATGGTTCAGGGTCCTGCGGCCTTAAATTGCCGGGTGCCTCCTGGAATTGCGCCTCTCGCAGGATGCCTCCCAGATGCAAGGTGGCACCAGTGCGAACTTGGTCTGGTTTGAGAGTGTCAAGTGGGTCCTGAAAACTGACACCCAGAACAGTGGCTTCTGAGTTTTGTTTCCCAGGGAAAAAGCCTGTAGAATGGTTCAGGGGCCTGCGGCCTTAAATTGCCGGGTGCCTCCTGGAATTCGGCCTCTCGCAGGATGCCTCCCAGACGCAAGGTGGAACCAGTGCCAACTTGGTCTGGTTTGAGAGTGTCAAGGGGGTCCTGAAAACTGACACCCAGAACAGTGGCTTCTGAGTTTTGTTTCCCAGGGAAAAAGCCTGTACAATGGTTCAGGGGCCTGAGGCCTTAAATTGCCGGGTGCCTCCTAGAATTGCACCTCTCGCAGGATGCCTCCCAGACGCCAGGTGACACCAGTGCCAACTTGGTCTTGTTTGAGAGTGCCAGGAGGCTCCTGCAAACTGACACCCAGAACAGTGGCTTGTGAGTTTTGTTTCCCAGGGAAAAAGCCTGTACAATTCTTCAGAGTCCTGCGGCCTTAAATTGCCGGGTGCCTCCTGGAATTGCGCCTCTCGCAGGATGCCTCCCAGATGCAAGGTGGCACCAGTGCGAACTTGGTCTGGTTTGAGAGTGTCAAGTGGGTCCTGAAAACTGACACCCAGAACAGTGGCTTCTGAGTTTTGTTTCCCAGGGAAAAAGCCTGTAGAATGGTTCAGGGGCCTGCGGCCTTAAATTGCCGGGTGCCTCCTGGAATTCGGCCTCTCGCAGGATGCCTCCCAGACGCAAGCTGGAACCAGTGCCAACTTGGTCTGGTTTAAGAATGCCAAGTGGGTCCTGCAAACTGACACCCAGAACAGTGGCTTGTGAGTTTTGTTTCCCAGGGAAAAAGCCTGTACAATGGTTCAGGGTCCTGCGGCCTTAAATTGCCGGGTGCCTCCTGGAGATCGCCTCTCGCAGGATGCCTCCCAGACGCAAAATGACACCAGTGGCAACTTGGTCACGTTTGAGAGTGCCAAGTGGCTCCTGCAAACTGACACCCAGAACAGTGGCTTGTGAGTTTTGTTTCCCAGGGAACAATCCTGTACAATGGTTCAGGGTCCTGCGGCCTTAAATTGCTCGGTGCCTCCTGGAATTGCACCTCTCGCAGGATGCCTCCAAGACGAAAGGTGGCACCAGTGCCAACTTGGTCTGGTTTGAGAGTGCCAGGAGGCTCCTGCAAACTGACACCCAGAACAGTGGCTTGTGAGTTTTGTTTCCCAGGGAAAAAGCCTGTACATTTGTTCAGAGGCCTGCGGCCTTAAATTGCCGGGTGCCTCCTGGAATTGCACCTCTCGCAGGATATTTCCCAGACGCAAGGTGGCAACACTGCCGACTTGGTCTGGTTTGAGTGTGCCAAGTGGCTCCTGAAAACTGACACCCAGAAAAGTGGCTTCTGAGTTTTATTTCCCAGGGAAAAACCTGTAAAATGGTTTAGGGTCCTGCGGACATAAATTTCCGGGTGCCTCCTGGAATTGCGCCTCTCGCAGGATGCCTCCCAGATGCAAGGTGGCACCAGTGCGAACTTGGTCTGGTTTGAGAGTGTCAAGTGGGTCCTGCAAACTGACACCCAGAACAGTGGCTTCTGAGTTTTGTTTCCCAGGGAAAAAGCCTGTACAATGGTTCAGGGGCCTGCGGCCTTAAATTGCCGGGTGCCTCCTGGAATTCGGCCTCTCGCAGGATGCCTCCCAGACTCAAGGTGGAACCAGTGCCAACTTGGTCACGTTTGAGAGTGCCAAGTGGCTCCTGCAAACTGACACCCAGAACAGTGGCTTGTGAGTTTTGTTTCCCAGGGAACAATCCTGTACAATGGTTCAGGGTCCTGCGGCCTTAAATTGCCCGGTGCCTCCTGGAATTGCACCTCTCGCAGGATGCCTCCCAGACGAAAGGTGGCACCAGTTCGACTTGGTCTGGTTTAAGAGTGCCACGTGGCTCCTGCAAACGGACACCCAGAACAGTGGCTTGTGAGTTTTGTTTCCCAGGGAAAAAGCCTGTACAATGGTTCAGGGGCCTGCGGCCTTAAATTGCCGGGTGCCCCCTGGAATTCCACCTCTCGCAGGTTGCCTCCCAGACGCAAGGTTGAACCAGTGCCATCTTGGTCTGGTTTAAGAGTGCCAAGTGGGTCCTGAAAACTGACACCCAGAACAGTGGCTTGTGAGTTTTGTTTCCCAGAGAAAAAGCCTGTACAATGGTTCAGGGTCCTGCGGCCTTAAATTGCCGGGTGCCTCCTGGAATTCGGCCTCTCGCAGGATGCCTCCCAGACGCAAGGTGGCACCAGTTCCACCTTGATCTGGTTTATGAGTGCCAAGTGGGTCCTGAAAACTGACACCCAGAACAGTGGCTTGTGAGTTTTGTTTCCCAGGGAAAAAGCCTGTACAATTGTTCAGAGGCCTGAGGCCTTAAATTGCCGGGTGCCTCCTGGAATTGCACCTCTCGCAGGATGCCTCCCAGACGCAAGGTGGCACCAGTGCCAACTTGGTCTGCTTTCAGAGTGTCAAGTGGGTCCTTAAAACTGACACCCAGAACAGTGGCTTCTGAGTTTTGTTTCCCAGGGAAAAAGCCTGTACAATGGTTCAGGGTCCTGAGGCCTTAAATTGCCGGGTGCCTCCTGGAATTCGGCCTCTCGCAGGATGCCTCCCAGACGCAAGGTGGAACCAGTGCCAACTTGGTCTGGTTTGAGAGTGTCAAGTGGGTCCTGAAAACTGACACCCAGAACAGTGGCTTCTGAGTTTTGTTTCCCAGGGAAAAAGCCTGTACAATGGTTCAGGGGCCTGAGGCCTTAAATTGCCCGGTGCCTCCTAGAATTGCACCTCTCGCAGGATGCCTCCCAGACGCCAGGTGACACCAGTGCCAACTTGGTCTTGTTTGAGAGTGCCAGGAGGCTCCTGCAAACTGACACCCAGAACAGTGGCTTGTGAGTTTTGTTTCTCAGGGAAAAAGCCTGTACAATTCTACAGAGTCCTGCGGCCTTAAATTGCCGGGTGCCTCCTGGAATTGCGCCTCTCGCAGGATGCCTCCCAGATGCAAGGTGGCACCAGTGCGAACTTAATCTGGTTTGAGAGTGTCAAGTGGGTCCTGAAAACTGACACCCAGAACAGTGGCTTCTGAGTTTTGTTTCCCAGGGAAAAAGCCTGTAGAATGGTTCAGGGGCCTGCGGCCTTAAATTGCCGGGTGCCTCCTGGAATTCGGCCTCTCGCAGGATGCCTCCCAGACGCAAGGTGGAACCAGTGCCAACTTGGTCTGGTTTAAGAATGCCAAGTGGGTCCTGCAAACTGACACCCAGAACAGTGGCTTGTGAGTTTTGTTTCCCAGGGAAAAAGCCTGTACAATGGTTCAGGGTCCTGCGGCCTTAAATTGCCGGGTGCCTCCTGGAGATCGCCTCTCGCAGGATGCCTCCCAGACGCAAAATGACACCAGTGGCAACTTGGTCACGTTTGAGAGTGCCAAGTGGCTCCTGCAAACTGACACCCAGAACAGTGGCTTGTGAGTTTTGTTTCCCAGGGAACAATCCTGTACAATGGTTCAGGGTCCTGCGGCCTTAAATTGCTCGGTGCCTCCTGGAATTGCACCTCTCGCATGATGCCTCCAAGACGAAAGGTGGCACCAGTGCCAACTTGGTCTGGTTTGAGAGTGCCAGGAGGCTCCTGCAAACTGACACCCAGAACAGTGGCTTGTGAGTTTTGTTTCCCAGGGAAAAAGCCTGTACATTTGTTCAGAGGCCTGCGGCCTTAAATTGCCGGGTGCCTCCTGGAATTGCACCTCTCGCAGGATATTTCCCAGACGCAAGGTGGCAACACTGCCGACTTGGTCTGGTTTGAGTGTGCCAAGTGGCTCCTGAAAACTGACACCCAGAAAAGTGGCTTCTGAGTTTTATTTCCCAGGGAAAAACCTGTACAATGGTTTAGGGTCCTGCGGACATAAATTTCCGGGTGCCTCCTGGAATTGCGCCTCTCGCAGGATGCCTCCCAGATGCAAGGTGGCACCAGTGCGAACTTGGTCTGGTTTGAGAGTGTCAAGTGGGTCCTGCAAACTGACACCCAGAACAGTGGCTTCTGAGTTTTGTTTCCCAGGGAAAAAGCCTGTAGAATGGTTCAGGGGCCTGCGGCCTTAAATTGCCGGGTGCCTCCTGGAATTCGGCCTCTCGCAGGATGCCTCCCAGACTCAAGGTGGAACCAGTGCCAACTTGGTCACGTTTGAGAGTGCCAAGTGGCTCCTGCAAACTGACACCCAGAACAGTGGCTTGTGAGTTTTGTTTCCCAGGGAACAATCCTGTACAATGGTTCAGGGTCCTGCGGCCTTAAATTGCCGGGTGCCTCCTGGAATTGCACCTCTCGCAGGATGCCTCCCAGACGAAAGGTGGCACCAGTTCGACTTGGTCTGGTTTAAGAGTGCCACGTGGCTCCTGCAAACAGACACCCAGAACAGTGGCTTGTGAGTTTTGTTTCCCAGGGAAAAAGCCTGTACAATGGTTCAGGGGCCTGCGGCCTTAAATTGCCGGGTGCCCCCTGGAATTCCACCTCTCGCAGGTTGCCTCCCAGACGCAAGGTTGAACCAGTGCCATCTTGGTCTGGTTTAAGAGTGCCAAGTGGGTCCTGAAAACTGACACCCAGAACAGTGGCTTGTGAGTTTTGTTTCCCAGAGAAGAAGCCTGTACAATGGTTCAGGGTCCTGCGGCCTTAAATTGCCGGGTGCCTCCTGGAATTCGGCCTCTCGCAGGATGCCTCCCAGACGCAAGGTGGCACCAGTTCCACCTTGATCTGGTTTATGAGTGCCAAGTGGGTCCTGAAAACTGACACCCAGAACAGTGGCTTGTGAGTTTTGTTTCCCAGGGAAAAAGCCTGTACAATTGTTCAGAGGCCTGAGGCCTTAAATTGCCGGGTGCCTCCTGGAATTGCACCTCTCGCAGGATGCCTCCCAGACGCAAGGTGGCACCAGTGCCAACTTGGTCTGCTTTCAGAGTGTCAAGTGGGTCCTTAAAACTGACACCCAGAACAGTGGCTTCTGAGTTTTGTTTCCCAGGGAAAAAGCCTGTACAATGGTTCAGGGTCCTGAGGCCTTAAATTGCCGGGTGCCTCCTGTAATTCGGCCTCTCGCAGGATGCCTCCCAGACGCAAGGTGGCACCAGTGCCAACTTGGTCTGGTTTGAGAGTGTCGAGTGGGTCCTGTAAACTGACACCCAGAACAGTGGCTTGTGAGTTTTGTTTCCCAGGGAAAAAGCCTGTACAATGGTTCAGGGGCCTGAGGCCTTAAATTGCCGGGTGCCTCCTAGAATTGCACCTCTCGCAGGATGCCTCCCAGACGCCAGGTGACACCAGTGCCAACTTGGTCTTGTTTGAGAGTGCCAGGAGGCTCCTGCAAACTGACACCCAAAACAGTGGCTTGTGAGTTTTGTTTCCCAGGGAAAAAGCCTGTACAATTCTTCAGAGTCCTGCGGCCTTAAATTGCCGGGTGCCTCCTGGAATTGCGCCTCTCGCAGGATGCCTCCCAGATGCAAGGTGGCACCAGTGCGAACTTGGTCTGGTTTGAGAGTGTCAAGTGGGTCCTGAAAACTGACACCCAGAACAGTGGCTTCTGAGTTTTGTTTCCCAGGGAAAAAGCCTGTACAATGGTTCAGGGTCCTGCGGCCTTAAATTGCCGGGTGCCTCCTGGAATTCGGCCTCTCGCAGGATGCCTCCCAGACGCAAGGTGGCACCAGTTCCACCTTGATCTGGTTTATGAGTGCCAAGTGGGTCCTGAAAACTGACACCCAGAACAGTGGCTTGTGAGTTTTGTTTCCCTGGGAAAAAGCCTGTACAATTGTTCAGAGGCCTGAGGCCTTAAATTGCCGGGTGCCTCCTGGAATTGCACCTCTCGCAGAATGCCTCCCAGACGCATGGTGGCACCAGTGCCAACTTGGTCTGCTTTCAGAGTGTCAAGTGGGTCCTTAAAACTGACACCCAGAACAGTGGCTTCTGAGTTTTGTTTCCCAGGGAAAAAGCCTGTACAATGGTTCAGGGTCCTGAGGCCTTAAATTGCCGGGTGCCTCCTGTAATTCGGCCTCTCGCAGGATGCCTCCAAGACGCAAGGTGGCACCAGTGCCAACTTGGTCTGGTTTGAGAGTGTCGAGTGGGTCCTGCAAACTGACACCCAGAACAGTGGCTTGTGAGTTTTGTTTCCCAGGGAAAAAGCCTGTACAATTGTTCAGAGGCCTGCGGCCTTAAATTGCCGAGTGCCTCCTGGAGATCCGCCTCTCGCAGGATGCCTCCCAGACGCAAAGTGACACCAGTGCCAACTTGGTCTGGTTTGAGAGTGTCAAGTGGGTCCTGAAAACTGACACCCAGAACAGTGGCTTCTGAGTTTTGTTTCCCAGGGAAAAAGCCTGTACAATGGTTCAGGGGCCTGAGGCCTTAAATTGCCGGGTGCCTCCTGGAATTAGGCCTCTCGCAGGATGCCTCCCAGACGCAAGGTGGCACCAGTGCCAACTAGGTCTGGTTTGAGAGTGTCAAGTGGGTCCTGAAAACGGACACCCAGAACAGTGGCTTGTGAGTTTTGTTTCCCAAGGAAAAAGCCTGTAGAATGGTTCAGGGTCCTGCGGCCTGAAATTGCCGGGTGCCTCCTGGAATTGCACCTCTCGCAGAATGCCTCCCAGACGCCAGGTGACACCAGTGCCAGCTTGGTCTTGTTTGAGAGTGCCAGGAGGCTCCTGCAAACTGACACCCAGAACAGTGGCTTGTGAGTTTTGTTTCCCAGGGAAAAAGCCCGTATAATTGTTCAGAGGCCTGCGGCCTTAAATTGCCGGGTGCCTCCTGGAATTGCGCCTCTCGCAGGATGCCTCCCAGACGCCAGGTGACACCAGTGCCAACGTGGTCTGGTTTGAGAGTGCCAGGAGGCTCCTGCAAACTGACACCCAGAACAGTGGCTTGTGAGTTTTGTTTCCCAGGGAAAAAGCCTGTACAATTCTTCAGAGTCCTGCGGCCTTAAATTGCCGGGTGCCTCCTGGAATTGCGCCTCTCGCAGGATGCCTCCCAGATGCAAGGTGGCACCAGTGCGAACTTGGTGTGGTTTGAGAGTGTCAAGTGGGTCCTGAAAACTGACACCCAGAACAGTGGCTTCTGAGTTTTGTTTCCCAGGGAAAAAGCCTGTAGAATGGTTCAGGGGCCTGCGGCCTTAAATTGCCGGGTGCCTCCTGGAATTCGGCCTCTCGCAGGATGCCTCCCAGACGCAACGTGGAACCAGTGCCAACTTGGTCTGGTTTGAGAGTGTCAAGTGGGTCCTGAAAACTGACACCCAGAACAGTGGCTTCTGAGTTTTGTTTCCCAGGGAAAAAGCCTGTACAATGGTTCAGGGGCCTGAGGCCTTAAATTGCCGGGTGCCTCCTAGAATTGCACCTCTCGCAGGATGCCTCCCAGACGCCAGGTGACACCAGTGCCAACTTGGTCTTGTTTGAGAGTGCCAGGAAGCTCCTGCAAACTGACACCCAGAACAGTGGCTTGTGAGTTTTGTTTCCCAGGGTAAAAGCCTGTACAATTCTTCAGAGTCCTGCGGCCTTAAATTGCCGGGTGCCTCCTGGAATTCGGCCTCTCGCAGGATGCCTCCCAGATGCAAGGTGGCACCAGTGCGAACTTGGTCTGGTTTGAGAGTGTCAAGTGGGTCCTGAAAACTGACACCCAGAACAGTGGCTTCTGAGTTTTGTTTCCCAGGGAAAAAGCCTGTAGAATGGTTCAGGGGCCTGCGGCCTTAAATTGCCGGGTGCCTCCTGGAATTCGGCCTCTCGCAGGATGCCTCCCAGACGCAAGGTGGAACCAGTGCCAACTTGGTCTGGTTTAAGAATGCCAAGTGGGTCCTGCAAACTGACACCCAGAACAGTGGCTTCTGAGTTTTGTTTCCCAGGGAAAAAGCCTGTACAATGGTTCAGGGTCCTGCGGCCTTAAATTGCCGGGTGCCTCCTGGAGATCGCCTCTCGCAGGATGCCTCCCAGACGCAAAATGACACCACTGGCAACTTGGTCACGTTTGAGAGTGCCAAGTGGCTCCTGCAAACTGACACCCAGAACAGTGGCTTGTGAGTTTTGTTTCCCAGGGAACAATCCTGTACAATGGTTCAGGGTCCTGCGGCCTTAAATTGCTCGGTGCCTCCTGGAATGGCACCTCTCGCAGGATGCCTCCAAGACGAAAGTTGGCACCAGTTCGACTTGGTCTGGTTTAAGAGTGCCACGTGGCTCCTGCAAACGGACACCCAGAACAGTGGCTTGTGAGTTTTGTTTCCCAGGGAAAAAGCCTGTACAATGGTTCAGGGGCCTGCGGCCTTAAATTGCCGGCTGCCCCCTGGAATTCCACCTCTCGCAGGTTGCCTCCCAGACGCAAGGTTGAACCAGTGCCATCTTGGTCTGGTTTAAGAGTGCCAAGTGGGTCCTGAAAACTGACACCCAGAACAGTGGCTTGTGAGTTTTGTTTCCCAGGGAAAAAGCCTGTAGAATGGTTCAGGGTCCTGCGGCCTTAAATTTCCGGGTGCCTCCTAGAATTGCGCCTCTCGCAGGATGCCTCCCAGACGCCGGGTGACACCAGTGCCAACTTGGTCTTGTTTGAGAGTGCCAGGAGGCTCCTGCAAACTGACACCCAGAACAGTGGCTTGTGAGTTTTGTTTCCCAGGGAAAAGGCCTGTACAATTCTTCAGAGTCCTGCGGCCTTAAATTGCCGGGTGCCTCCTGGAATTGCGCCTCTCGCAGGATGCCTCCCAGATGCAAGGTGGCACCAGTGCGAACTTGGTCTGGTTTGAGAGTGTCAAGTGGGTCCTGAAAACTGACACCCAGAACAGTGGCTTCTGAGTTTTGTTTCCCAGGGAAAAAGCCTGTAGAATGGTTCAGGGGCCTGCGGCCTTAAATTGCCGGGTGCCTCCTGGAATTCGGCCTCTCGCAGGATGCCTCCCAGACGCAAGGTGGAACCAGTTCCAACTTGGTCTGGTTTGAGAGTGTCAAGTGGGTCCTGAAAACTGACACCCAGAACAGTGGCTTCTGAGTTTTGTTTCCCAGGGAAAAAGCCTTTACAATGGTTCAGGGGCCTGAGGCCTTAAATTGCCGGGTGCCTCCTGGAATTCGGCCTCTCGCAGGATGCCTCCCAGACGCAAGGTGGCACCCGTGCCAACTAGGTCTGGTTTGAGAGTGTCAAGTGGGTCCTGAAAACGGACACCCAGAACAGTGGCTTGTGAGTTTTGTTTCCCAAGGAAAAAGCCTGTAGAATGGTTCAGGGTCCTGCGGCCTGAAATTGCCGGGTGCCTCCTGGAATTGCACCTCTCGCAGAATGCCTCCCAGACGCCAGGTGACACCAGTGCCAGCTTGGTCTTGTTTGAGAGTGCCAGGAGGCTCCTGCAAACTGACACCCAGAACAGTGGCTTGTGAGTTTTGTTTCCCAGGGAAAAAGCCCGTACAATTGTTCAGAGGCCTGCGGCCTTAAATTGCCGGGTGCCTCCTGGAATTGCGCCTCTCGCAGGATGCCTCCCAGACGCCAGGTGACACCAGTGCCAACTTGGTCTTGTTTGAGAGTGCCAGGAGGCTCCTGCAAACTGACACCCAGAACAGTGGCTTGTGAGTTTTGTTTCCCAGGGAAAAAGCCTGTACAATTCTTCAGAGTCCTGCGGCCTTAAATTGCCGGGTGCCTCCTGGAATTGCGCCTCTCGCAGGATGCCTCCCAGATGCAAGGTGGCACCAGTGCGAACTTGGTCTGGTTTGAGAGTGTCAAGTGGGTCCTGAAAACTGACACCCAGAACAGTGGCTTCTGAGTTTTGTTTCCCAGGGAAAAAGCCTGTAGAATGGTTCAGGGGCCTGCGGCCTTAAATTGCCGGGTGCCTCCTGGAATTCGGCCTCTCGCAGGATGCCTCCCAGACGCAAGGTGGAACCAGTGCCAGCTTGGTCTGGTTTGAGAGTGTCAAGTGGGTCCTGAAAACTGACACCCAGAACAGTGGCTTCTGAGTTTTGTTTCCCAGGGAAAAAGCCTGTACAATGGTTCAGGGGCCTGAGGCCTTAAATTGCCGGGTGCCTCCTAGAATTGCACCTCTCGCAGGATGCCTCCCAGACGCAAAATGACACCAGTGGCAACTTGGTCACGTTTGAGAGTGCCAAGTGGCTCCTGCAAACTGACACCCAGAACAGTGGCTTGTGAGTTTTGTTTCCCAGGGAAAAAGCCTGTACAATTCTTCAGAGTCCTGCGGCCTTAAATTGCCGGGTGCCTCCTGGAATTGCGCCTCTCGCAGGATGCCTCCCAGATGCAAGGTGGCACCAGTGCGAACTTGGTCTGGTTTGAGAGTGTCAAGTGGGTCCTGAAAACTGACACCCAGAACAGTGGCTTCTGAGTTTTGTTTCCCAGGGAAAAAGCCTGTAGAATGGTTCAGGGGCCTGCGGCCTTAAATTGCCGGGTGCCTCCTGGAATTCGGCCTCTCGCAGGATGCCTCCCAGACGCAAGGTGGAACCAGTGCCAACTTGGTCTCGTTTAAGAATGCCAAGTGGGTCCTGCAAACTGACACCCAGAACAGTGGCTTGTGAGTTTTGTTTCCCAGGGAAAAAGCCTGTACAATGGTTCAGGGTCCTGCGGCCTTAAATTGCCGGGTGCCTCCTGGAGATCGCCTCTCGCAGGATGCCTCCCAGACGCAAAATGACACCAGTGGCAACTTGGTCACGTTTGAGAGTGCCAAGTGGGTCCTGCAAACTGACACCCAGAACAGTGGCTTGTGAGTTTTGTTTCCCAGGGAACAATCCTGTACAATGGTTCAGGGTCCTGCGGCCTTAAATTGCCGGGTGCCTCCTGGAATTGCACCTCTCGCAGGATGCCTCCAAGACGAAAGGTGGCACCAGTGCCAACTTGGTCTTGTTTGAGAGTGCCAGGAGGCTCCTGCAAACTGACACCCAGAACAGTGGCTTGTGAGTTTTGTTTCCCAGGGAAAAAGGTTTAAAATTTTTAAGAGTAATACCGCCTTAAATAGCCTGGTGACTCCTGGAGATCCGCCTCTCGCAGGATGCCTCCCAGACGCAAAATGAGACCACTGCCAACTTGGTCTGGTTTGAGAGTGCCAAGTGGGTCCTGCAAACTGACACCCAGAACAGTGGCTTCTGAGTTTTGTTTCCCAAGGAAATAGCCTGTAGAATGGTTCAGGGGCCTGAGGCCTTAAATTGCCGGGTGCCTCCTGGAATTGCACCTCTCGCAGGATGCCTCCCAGACGCCAGGTGACACCAGTGCCAACTTGGTCTTGTTTGAGAGTGCCAGGAGGCTCCTGCAAACTGACACCCAGAACAGTGGCTTGTGAGTTTTGTTTCCCAGGGAAAAAGCCTGTACACTTGTTCAGAGTCCTGCGGCCTTAAATTGCCGGGTGCCTCCTTGAATTGCACCTCTCGCAGGATGCCTCCCAGACGCAAGGTGGCACCAGTGCCATCTTGGTCTGGTTTAAGAGTGCCAAGTTGGTCCTGCAAACTGACACCCAGAACAGGGGCTTGTGAGTTTTGTTTCCCAGAGAAAAAGCCTGTACAATGGTTCAGGGGCCTGAGGCCTTAAATTGCCGGGTGCCTCCTGGAATTCGGCCTCTCGCAGGATTCCTCCCAGACGCAAGGTGGCACCAGTGCCAACTTGGTATGGTTTAAGACTCCCAAGTGGGTCCTGGAAACTGACACCCAGAACAGTTGTTTGTTAGTTTTGTTTCCCAGGGAAAAAGTCTGTACAATGGTTCAGGGGCCTGAGGACTTAAATTGCCGGGTGCCTCCTGGAATTCGGCCTCTCGCAGGATGCCTCCCAGACGCCAGGTGGCACAAGTGCCAACTTGGTCTGGTTTAAGAGTTCCAAGTGGGTCCTGAAAACTGACACCCAGAACAGTGGCTTCTGAGTTTTGTTTCCCAGGGAAAAAGCCTGTAAAATGGTTCAGGGTCCTGCGGCCTTAAATTGCCGGGTGCCTCCTGGAGATCCGCCTCTCGCAGGATGCCTCCCAGACGCAAAGTGACACCAGTGCCCACTTAGTCTGGTTTGAGAGTGCCAAGTGGGTCCTGCAAACTGACACCCAGAACAGTGGCTTCTGAGTTTTGTTTCCCAGGGAAAAAGCCTGTACAATTGTTCAGAGTTCTGCGGCCTTAAATTGCCGGGTGCCTCCTGTAATTCGGCCTCTCGCAGGATGCCTCCCAGACGCAAGGTGGCACCAGTGCCAACTTGGTCTGGTTTGAGAGTGTCAAGTGGGTCCTGCAAACTGACACCCAGAACAGTGGCTTGTGAGTTTTGTTTCCCAGGGAAAAAGCCTGTAGAATGGTTCAGGGTCCTGCGGCCTGAAATTGCCGGGTGCCTCCTGGAATTGCGCCTCTCGCAGGATGCCTCCCAGACGCCAGGTGACACCAGTGCCAACTTGGTCTTGTTTGAGAGTGCCAGGAGGCTCCTGCAAACTGACACCCAGAACAGTGGCTTCTGAGTTTTGTTTCCCAGGGAAAAAGCCTGTACAATTGTTCAGAGTCCTGCGGCCTTAAATTGCCGGGTGCCTCCTGGAATTGCACCTCTCGCAGGATGCCTCCCAGACGCAAGGTGGCACCAGTGCCAACTTGGTCTGGTTTAGGAGTTCCAAGTGGGTCCTGAAAACTGACACCCAGAACAGTGGTTTGTTAGTTTTATTTCCCAAGGAAAATGCCTGTACAATGGTTCAGGGGCCTGAGGCCTTAAATTGCCGGGTGCCTCCTGGAATTCGGCCTCTCGCAAGATGCCTCCCAGACGCAAGGTGGCACCAGTTCCAACTTGGTCTGGTTTAAGAGTTCCAAGTGTGTCCTGCAAACTGACACCCAGAACAGTGGCTTGTGAGTTTTGTTTCCCAGGGAAAAAGCCTGTACATTTGTTCAGAGGCCTGCGGCCTTAAATTGCCGGGTGCCTCCTGGAATTGCACCTCTCGCAGGATATTTCCCAGACGCAAGGTGGCAACACTGCCAACTTGGTCTGGTTTGAGTGTGCCAAGTGGCTCCTGAAAACTGACACCCAGAAAAGTGGCTTCTGAGTTTTATTTCCCAGGGAAAAACCTGTACAATGGTTTAGGGTCCTGCGGACATAAATTTCCGGGTGCCTCCTGGAATTTGGCCTCCCGAAGGATGCCTCCCAGACGCAAAGTGGCACAAGTGCCAACTTGGTCTGGTTTGAGAGTGCCAAGTGGGTCCTGCAAACTGACACCCAGAACAGTGGCTTGTGAGTTTTGTTTCCCAGGGAAAAAGGTTTAAAATTTTTAAGAGTAATACCGCCTTAAATAGCCTGGTGACTCCTGGAGATCCGCCTCTCGCAGGATGCCTCCCAGACGCAAAATGAGACCAGTGCCAACTTGGTCTGGTTTGAGGGTGCCAAGTGGGTCCTGCAAACTGACAGCCACAACAGTGGCTTCTGAGTTTTGTTTCCCAGGGAAAAAGCCTGTACAATTGTTCAGATTTCTGCGGCCTGAAATTGCCGAGTGCCTCCTGGAATTCGGCCTCTCGCAGGATGCCTCCCAGACGCCAGGTGGCACCAGTTCCAACTTGGTCTGGTTTGAGAGTGTCAAGTGTGTCCTGAAAACTGACACCCAGAACAGTGGCTTCTGAGTTTTGTGTCCCAAGGAAATAGCCTGTAGAATGGTTCAGGGGCCTGAGGCCTTAAATTGCCGGGTGCCTCCTGGAATTGCACCTCTCGCAGGATGCCTCCCAGACGCCAGGTGACACCAGTGCCAACTTGGTCTGGTTTGAGAGTGTCAAGTGGGTCCTGCAAACTGACACCCAGAACAGTGGCTTGTGAGTTTTGTTTCCCAGGGAAAAAGCCTGTACACTTGTTCAGAGTCCTGCGGCCTGAAATTGCCGGGTGCCTCCTGGAATTGCACCTCTCGCAGGATGCCTCCCAGACGCAAGGTGGCACCAGTGCCATCTTGGTCTGGTTTAAGAGTGCCAAGTTGGTCCTGCAAACTGACACCCAGAACAGGGGCTTGTGAGTTTTGTTTCCCAGAGAAAAAGCCTGTACAATGGTTCAGGGGCCTGAGGCCTTAAATTGCCGGGTGCCTCCTGGAATTCGGCCTCTCGCAGGATGCCTCCCAGACGCAAGGTGGCACCAGTGCCAACTTGGTATGGTTTAAGACTCCCAAGTGGGTCCTGGAAACTGACACCCAGAACAGTTGTTTGTTAGTTTTGTTTCCCAGGGAAAAAGTCTGTACAATGGTTCAGGGGCCTGAGGACTTAAATTGCCGGGTGCCTCCTGGAATTCGGCCTCTCGCAGGATGCCTCCCAGACGCCAGGTGGCACAAGTGCCAACTTGGTCTGGTTTAAGAGTTCCAAGTGGGTCCTGAAAACTGACACCCAGAACAGTGGCTTGTGAGTTTTGTTTCCCAGGGAAAAAGCCTGTAGAATGGTTCAGGGTCCTGCAACCCTAAATTGCCGGGTGACTCCTGGAGATCCGCCTCTCGCAGGATGCCTCCCAGACGCAAAGTGACACCAGTTCCAACTTGGTCTGGTTTGAGAGTGCCAAGTGGGTCCTGCAAACTGACACCCAGAACAGTGGCTTCTGAGTTTTGTTTCCCAGGGAAAAAGCCTGTACAATGGTTCAGGGGTCTGAGGCCTTAAATTGCCGGGTGCCTCCTGGAATTCGGCCTCTCGCAGGATGCCTCCCAGACGCAAGGTGGCACCAGTGCCAACTTGGTCTGGTTTGAGAGTGTCAAGTGGGTCCTGAAAACTGACACCCAGAACAGTGGCTTCTGAGTTTTGTTTCCCAAGGAAAAAACCTGTAGAATGGTTCAGGGTCCTGCGGCCTGAAATTGCCGGGTGCCTCCTGGAGATCCGCCTCTCGCAGGATGCCTCCCAGAGGCAAGGTGGCACCAGTGAACTCTTGGTCTGGTTTGAGAGTGCCAAGTAGGTCCTGCAAACTGACACCCAGAACAGTGGCTTGTGAGTCTTGTTCCCCAGGGAAAAAGCCTGTAGAATGGTTCAGGGTCCTGCGGCCTTAAATTGCCGGGTGCCTCCTGGAATTCGGCCTCTCGCAGGATGTTTCCCAAACGCTAAGCGCCACCGGCGCCCACTTAGTCTACTTTTAATGTACCAAGTGGGTCCTGCAAACTGACAGCGAGATGGGTGCTTCTGGAGGTGCAGCAGAGAGCACAGCATCGTTTTTGCAGCAGCTCCTTGCATGTGCCTGATTTTGGGAGATGAAAGGCTTGCAGAGTGTTCAAGGACGTTTTTCTCTACTCTGGAAAGCTGCAGGCTCACTGCCAGTGTTCTGCAGTTCTTTCTTCACGTTTCAGCTCTCCGTGTGCTGGAGAAGCAGGAGAGGCTTCCTTGCCGGAGAAGCGGCACCTTCGCCGGCAGAGAGCATCCTGCCGGCCGCGGTGCGCTCCGGAATGGGGCTTGTGCCGGAAGACGCCGGCAACAAGCGCTTACCTCCGGACAGCTCCGGATCTCCCCTCTCATGCATCTCTTGTCGCCTACACGGCAGGGAAAAGCCTCTCCACTCTGTCTAGGAAGGAGAAAGTGTGCCAGAACAGCAAACGCCTCCCGGACTTTCCCTGGAATTCAGCAAGTGCTTTGCAGCTTGAAATTGGAAGGAAAGCCTCAGATTTAGCAGCCAGAGCTTCAGGAGGAGCAGCAGCGAGCACAGCATCGTTTTTGCAGCAGCACCTTGCATACGCCTGTTTTTGGGAGTGGAAAGTCTTGCAGAGTGTTAAAGTACCTTTTCCTCTCCGCTGGAAAGCTGCAGGCTCAGTGCCAGTGTTCTGCAGCTTCTTTCTTCACGTTTAAGCTCTCTGTGTGCTGGAGAAGGAGGAGAGGCTTCCTTGCCGCCGAAGCGGCACCGTTCGCCGGCAGAGAGCATCCTGCCGGCCGCGGTGCGCTCCGGAGCGGGGGCTTGTGCCGAAAGAGGCCGGGAACAGGCGCTTACCTTCGGACAGCTCCGGATGCCCGTCTAATGCGTCTCTTGTCGCCTACACGGCAGGGAAAAGCTTTTCCACTCTGTCTAGGAAGGAGAAAGTGTGCCAGCACAGCAAATGCCTCCCGGACTTTCCCTGCAATTCAGCAAGTGCTTTGCAGCTTGAAATTGGAAGGAAAGCCTCAGATTTAGCAGCCAGAGCTTCAGGAGGAGCAGCAGCGAGCACAGCATCGCTTTTGCAGCAGCTCCTTCCATGTGCATGTTTTTGGGAGTGGAAAGGCTTGCAGAGTGTTCAAGTAGCTTTTTCTCTCCGCTGGAAAGCTGCACGCTCAGTGCCAGTGTTCTGCAGCTTCTTCACGTTTCAGCAGCTAGCACGCTCTCCGTGTGCAGGAGAAGCGGCTGAGGCTTCCTTGCCGAAGAAGCGGCACCTTCGCCGGCAGAGAGCATCCTGCCGGCCGCGGTGCGCTCCGGAGCGGGGGCTTGTGCCGAAAGAGGCCGGGAACAGGCGCTTACCTTCGGACAGCTCCGGATGCCCGTCTAATGCGTCTCTTGTCGCCTACACGGCAGGGAAAAGCTTTTCCACTCTGTCTAGGAAGGAGAAAGTGTGCCAGCACAGCAAATGCCTCCCGGACTTTCCCTGCAATTCAGCAAGTGCTTTGCAGCTTGAAATTGGAAGGAAAGCCTCAGATTTAGCAGCCAGAGCTTCAGGAGGAGCAGCAGCGAGCACAGCATCGCTTTTGCAGCAGCTCCTTCCATGTGCATGTTTTTGGGAGTGGAAAGGCTTGCAGAGTGTTCAAGTAGCTTTTTCTCTCCGCTGGAAAGCTGCACGCTCAGTGCCAGTGTTCTGCAGCTTCTTTCTTCACGTTTCAGCAGCTAGCACGCTCTCCGTGTGCAGGAGAAGCGGCTGAGGCTTCCTTGCCGGAGAAGCGGCACCTTCGCCGGCAGAGAGCCTCCGGCTGCGGTGCGCTCCGGAGCGGGGGCTTGTGCTGAAAGAGGCCGGGAACAGGCGCTTACCTTCGGACAGCTCCGGATGCCCGTCTAATGTGTCTCTTGTCACCTACACGGCAGGGAAAAGCTTTTCCACTCTGTCTAGGAAGGAGAAAGTGTGCCAGCACAGCAAATGCCTCCCGGACTTTCCCTGCAATTCAGCAAGTGCTTTGCAGCTTGAAATTGGAAGGAAAGCCTCAGATTTAGCAGCCAGAGCTTCAGGAGGAGCAGCAGCGAGCACAGCATCGCTTTTGCAGCAGCTCCTTCCATGTGCATGTTTTTGGGAGTGGAAAGGCTTGCAGAGTGTTCAAGTAGCTTTTTCTCTCCGCTGGAAAGCTGCAGGCTCAGTGCCAGTGTTCTGCAGCTTCTTTCTTCACGTTTCAGCAGCTAGCACGCTCTCCGTGTGCAGGAGAAGCGGCTGAGGCTTCCTTGCCCGAGAAGCGGCACCTTCGCCGGCAGAGAGCCTCCGGCCGGCCGCGGTGCGCTCCGGAGCGGGGGCTTGTGCTGAAAGAGGCCGGCAACAGGCGCTTACCTTCGGACAGCTCCGGATGCCCGTCTAATGCGTCTCTTGTCGCCTACACGGCAGGGAAAAGCTTTTCCACTCTGTCTAGGAAGGAGAAAGTGTGCCAGCACAGCAAATGCCTCCCGGACTTTCCCTGCAATTCAGCAAGTGCTTTGCAGCTTGAAATTGGAAGGAAAGCCTCAGATTTAGCAGCCAGAGCTTCAGGAGGAGCAGCAGCGAGCACAGCATCGCTTTTGCAGCAGCTCCTTCCATGTGCATGTTTTTGCGAGTGGAAAGGCTTGCAGAGTGTTCAAGTAGCTTTTTCTCTCCGCTGGAAAGCTGCACGCTCAGTGCCAGTGTTCTGCAGCTTCTTTCTTCACGTTTCAGCAGCTAGCACGCTCTCCGTGTGCAGGAGAAGCGGCTGAGGCTTCCTTGCCGGAGAAGCGGCACCTTCGCCGGCAGAGAGCATCCTGCCGGCCG
Organism: Fringilla coelebs; assembly: GCF_963513975.1. Lineage (NCBI taxonomy): Eukaryota > Metazoa > Chordata > Aves > Passeriformes > Fringillidae > Fringilla > Fringilla coelebs. The sequence goes on along the minus strand of NW_028167472.1, from coordinate 639,675 downwards.
CGGTGCGCTCCGGAGCGGGGGCTTGTGCCGAAAGAGGCCGGGAACAGGCGCTTACCTTCGGACAGCTCCGGATGCCCGTCTAATGCGTCTCTTGTCGCCTACACGGCAGGGAAAAGCTTTTCCACTCTGTCTAGGAAGGAGAAAGTGTGCCAGCACAGCAAATGCCTCCCGGACTTTCCCTGCAATTCAGCAAGTGCTTTGCAGCTTGAAATTGGAAGGAAAGCCTCAGATTTAGCAGCCAGAGCTTCAGGAGGAGCAGCAGCGAGCACAGCATCGCTTTTGCAGCAGCTCCTTCCATGTGCATGTTTTTGGGAGTGGAAAGGCTTGCAGAGTGTTCAAGTAGCTTTTTCTCTCCGCTGGAAAGCTGCACGCTCAGTGCCAGTGTTCTGCAGCTTCTTTCTTCACGTTTCAGCAGCTAGCACGCTCTCCGTGTGCAGGAGAAGCGGCTGAGGCTTCCTTGCCGGAGAAGCGGCACCTTCGCCGGCAGAGAGCCTCCGGCCGGCCGCGGTGCGCTCCGGAGCGGGGGCTTGTGCCGAAAGAGGCCGGGAACAGGCGCTTACCTTCGGACAGCTCCGGATGCCCGTCTAATGCGTCTCTTGTCGCCTACACAGCAGGGAAAAGCTTTTCCACTCTGTCTAGGAAGGAGAAAGTGTGCCAGCACAGCAAATGCCTCCCGGACTTTCCCTGCAATTCAGCAAGTGCTTTGCAGCTTGAAATTGGAAGGAAAGCCTCAGATTTAGCAGCCAGAGCTTCAGGAGGAGCAGCAGCGAGCACAGCATCGCTTTTGCAGCAGCTCCTTCCATGTGCATGTTTTTGGGAGTGGAAAGGCTTGCAGAGTGTTCAAGTAGCTTTTTCTCTCCGCTGGAAAGCTGCACGTTCAGTGCCAGTGTTCTGCAGCTTCTTTCTTCACGTTTCAGCAGCTAGCACGCTCTCCGTGTGCAGGAGAAGCGGCTGAGGCTTCCTTGCCGGAGAAGCGGCACCTTCGCCGGCAGAGAGCATCCTGCCGGCCGCGGTGCGCTCCGGAGCGGGGGCTTGTGCCGAAAGAGGCCGGGAACAGGCGCTTACCTTCGGACAGCTCCGGATGCCCGTCTAATGCGTCTCTTGTCGCCTACACGGCAGGGAAAAGCTTTTCCACTCTGTCTAGGAAGGAGAAAGTGTGCCAGCACAGCAAATGCCTCCCGGACTTTCCCTGCAATTCAGCAAGTGCTTTGCAGCTTGAAATTGGAAGGAAAGCCTCAGATTTAGCAGCCAGAGCTTCAGGAGGAGCAGCAGCGAGCACAGCATCGCTTTTGCAGCAGCTCCTTCCATGTGCATGTTTTTGGGAGTGGAAAGGCTTGCAGAGTGTTCAAGTAGCTTTTTCTCTCCGCTGGAAAGCTGCACGCTCAGTGCCAGTGTTCTGCAGCTTCTTTCTTCACGTTTCAGCAGCTAGCACGCTCTCCGTGTGCAGGAGAAGCGGCTGAGGCTTCCTTGCCGGAGAAGCGGCACCTTCGCCGGCAGAGAGCATCCTGACGGCCGCGGTGCGCTCCGGAGCGGGGGCTTGTGCCGAAAGAGGCCGGGAACAGGCGCTTACCTTCGGACAGCTCCGGATGCCCGTCTAATGCGTCTCTTGTCGCCTACACGGCAGGGAAAAGCTTTTCCACTCTGTCTAGAAAGGAGAAAGTGTGCCAGCACAGCAAATGCCTCCCGGACTTTCCCTGCAATTCAGCAAGTGCTTTGCAGCTTGAAATTGGAAGGAAAGCCTCAGATTTAGCAGCCAGAGCTTCAGGAGGAGCAGCAGCGAGCACAGCATCGCTTTTGCAGCAGCTCCTTCCATGTGCATGTTTTTGGGAGTGGAAAGGCTTGCAGAGTGTTCAAGTAGCTTTTTCTCTCCGCTGGAAAGCTGCACGCTCAGTGCCAGTGTTCTGCAGCTTCTTTCTTCACGTTTCAGCAGCTAGCACGCTCTCCGTGTGCAGGAGAAGCGGCTGAGGCTTCCTTGCCGGAGAAGCGGCACCTTCGCCGGCAGAGAGCCTCCGGCCGGCCGCGGTGCGCTCCGGAGCGGGGGCTTGTGCCGAAAGAGGCCGGGAACAGGCGCTTACCTTCGGACAGCTCCGGATGCCCGTCTAATGCGTCTCTTGTCGCCTACACGGCAGGGAAAAGCTTTTCCACTCTGTCTAGGAAGGAGAAAGTGTGCCAGCACAGCAAATGCCTCCCGGACGTTCCCTGCAATTCAGCAAGTGCTTTGCAGCTTGAAATTGGAAGGAAAGCCTCAGATTTAGCAGCCAGAGCTTCAGGAGGAGCAGCAGCGAGCACAGCATCGCTTTTGCAGCAGCTCCTTCCATGTTCATGTTTTTGGGAGTGGAAAGGCTTGCAGAGTGTTCAAGTAGCTTTTTCTCTCCGCTGGAAAGCTGCACGCTCAGTGCCAGTGTTCTGCAGCTTCTTTCTTCACGTTTCAGCAGCTAGCACGCTCTCCGTGTGCAGGAGAAGCGGCTGAGGCTTCCTTGCCGGAGACGAGGCACCTTCGCCGGCAGAGAGCCTCCGGCCGGCCGCGGTGCGCTCCGGAGCGGGGGCTTGTGCCGAAAGAGGCCGGCAACAGGCGCTTACCTTCGGACAGCTCCGGATGCCCGTCTAATGCGTCTCTTGTCGCCTACACGGCAGGGAAAAGCTTTTCCACTCTGTCTAGGAAGGAGAAAGTGTGCCAGCACAGCAAATGCCTCCCGGACTTTCCCTGCAATTCAGCAAGTGCTTTGCAGCTTGAAATTGGAAGGAAAGCCTCAGATTTAGCAGCCAGAGCTTCAGGAGGAGCAGCAGCGAGCACAGCATCGCTTTTGCAGCAGCTCCTTCCATGTGCATGTTTTTGGGAGTGGAAAGGCTTGCAGAGTGTTCAAGTAGCTTTTTCTCTCCGCTGGAAAGCTGCACGCTCAGTGCCAGTGTTCTGCAGCTTCTTTCTTCACGTTTCAGCAGCTAGCACGCTCTCCGTGTGCAGGAGAAGCGGCTGAGGCTTCCTTGCCGGAGAAGCGGCACCTTCGCCGGCAGAGAGCCTCCGGCCGGCCGCGGTGCGCTCCGGAGCGGGGGCTTGTGCCGAAAGAGGCCGGGAACAGGCGCTTACCTTCGGACAGCTCCGGATGCCCGTCTAATGCGTCTCTTGTCGCCTACACGGCAGGGAAAAGCTTTTCCACTCTGTCTAGAAAGGAGAAAGTGTGCCAGCAGAGCAAATGCCTCCCGGACGTTCCCTGCAATTCAGCAAGTGCTTTGCAGCTTGAAATTGGAAGGAAAGCCTCAGATTTAGCAGCCAGAGCTTCAGGAGGAGCAGCAGCGAGCACAGCATCGCTTTTGCAGCAGCTCCTTCCATGTGCATGTTTTTGGGAGTGGAAAGGCTTGCAGAGTGTTCAAGTAGCTTTTTCTCTCCGCTGGAAAGCTGCACGCTCAGTGCCAGTGTTCTGCAGCTTCTTTCTTCACGTTTCAGCAGCTAGCACGCTCTCCGTGTGCAGGAGAAGCGGCTGAGGCTTCCTTGCCGGAGAAGCGGCACCTTCGCCGGCAGAGAGCCTCCGGCCGGCCGCGGTGCGCTCCGGAGCGGGGGCTTGTGCCGAAAGAGGCCGGCAACAGGCGCTTACCTTCGGACAGCTCCGGATGCCCGTCTAATGCGTCTCTTGTCGCCTACACGGCAGGGAAAAGCTTTTCCACTCTGTCTAGGAAGGAGAAAGTGTGCCAGCACAGCAAATGCCTCCCGGACTTTCCCTGCAATTCAGCAAGTGCTTTGCAGCTTGAAATTGGAAGGAAAGCCTCAGATTTAGCAGCCAGAGCTTCAGGAGGAGCAGCAGCGAGCACAGCATCGCTTTTGCAGCAGCTCCTTCCATGTGCATGTTTTTGGGAGTGGAAAGGCTTGCAGAGTGTTCAAGTAGCTTTTTCTCTCCGCTGGAAAGCTGCACGCTCAGTGCCAGTGTTCTGCAGCTTCTTTCTTCACGTTTCAGCAGCTAGCACGCTCTCCGTGTGCAGGAGAAGCGGCTGAGGCTTCCTTGCCGGAGACGAGGCACCTTCGCCGGCAGAGAGCCTCCGGCCGGCCGCGGTGCGCTCCGGAGCGGGGGCTTGTGCCGAAAGAGGCCGGGAAGAGGCGCTTACCTTCGGACAGCTCCGGATGCCCGTCTAATGCGTCTCTTGTCGCCTACACGGCAGGGAAAAGCTTTTCCACTCTGTCTAGGAAGGAGAAAGTGTGCCAGCAGAGCAAATGCCTCCCGGACTTTCCCTGCAATTCAGCAAGTGCTTTGCAGCTTGAAATTGGAAGGAAAGCCTCAGATTTAGCAGCCAGAGCTTCAGGAGGAGCAGCAGCGAGCACAGCATCGCTTTTGCAGCAGCTCCTTCCATGTGCATGTTTTTGGGAGTGGAAAGGCTTGCAGAGTGTTCAAGTAGCTTTTTCTCTCCGCTGGAAAGCTGCACGCTCAGTGCCAGTGTTCTGCAGCTTTTTTCTTCACGTTTCAGCAGCTAGCACGCTCTCCGTGTGCAGGAGAAGCGGCTGAGGCTTCCTTGCCGGAGAAGCGGCACCTTCGCCGGCAGAGAGCATCCTGACGGCCGCGGTGCGCTCCGGAGCGGGGGCTTGTGCCGAAAGAGGCCGGGAACAGGCGCTTACCTTCGGACAGCTCCGGATGCCCGTCTAATGCGTCTCTTGTCGCCTACACGGCAGGGAAAAGCTTTTCCACTCTGTCTAGAAAGGAGAAAGTGTGCCAGCAGAGCAAATGCCTCCCGGACGTTCCCTGCAATTCAGCAAGTGCTTTGCAGCTTGAAATTGGAAGGAAAGCCTCAGATTTAGCAGCCAGAGCTTCAGGAGGAGCAGCAGCGAGCACAGCATCGCTTTTGCAGCAGCTCCTTCCATGTGCATGTTTTTGGGAGTGGAAAGGCTTGCAGAGTGTTCAAGTAGCTTTTTCTCTCCGCTGGAAAGCTGCAGGCTCAGTGCCAGTGTTCTGCAGCTTCTTTCTTCACGTTTCAGCAGCTAGCACGCTCTCCGTGTGCAGGAGAAGCGGCTGAGGCTTCCTTGCCGGAGACGAGGCACCTTCGCCGGCAGAGAGCCTCCGGCCGGCCGCGGTGCGCTCCGGAGCGGGGGCTTGTGCCGAAAGAGGCCGGGAACAGGCGCTTACCTTCGGACAGCTCCGGATGCCCGTCTAATGCGTCTCTTGTCGCCTACACGGCAGGGAAAAGCTTTTCCACTCTGTCTAGGAAGGAGAAAGTGTGCCAGCACAGCAAATGCCTCCCGGACTTTCCCTGCAATTCAGCAAGTGCTTTGCAGCTTGAAATTGGAAGGAAAGCCTCAGATTTAGCAGCCAGAGCTTCAGGAGGAGCAGCAGCGAGCACAGCATCGCTTTTGCAGCAGCTCCTTCCATGTGCATGTTTTTGGGAGTGGAAAGGCTTGCAGAGTGTTCAAGTAGCTTTTTCTCTCCGCTGGAAAGCTGCAGGCTCAGTGCCAGTGTTCTGCAGCTTCTTTCTTCACGTTTCAGCAGCTAGCACGCTCTCCGTGTGCAGGAGAAGCGGCTGAGGCTTCCTTGCCGGAGAAGCGGCACCTTCGCCGGCAGAGAGCCTCCGGCCGGCCGCGGTGCGCTCCGGAGCGGGGGCTTGTGCCGAAAGAGGCCGGGAACAGGCGCTTCCCTTCGGACAGCTCCGGATGCCCGTCTAATGCGTCTCTTGTCGCCTACACGGCAGGGAAAAGCTTTTCCACTCTGTCTAGAAAGGAGAAAGTGTGCCAGCACAGCAAATGCCTCCCGGACTTTCCCTGCAATTCAGCAAGTGCTTTGCAGCTTGAAATTGGAAGGAAAGCCTCAGATTTAGCAGCCAGAGCTTCAGGAGGAGCAGCAGTGAGCACAGCATCGCTTTTGCAGCAGCTCCTTCCATGTGCATGTTTTTGGGAGTGGAAAGGCTTGCAGAGTGTTCAAGTAGCTTTTTCTCTCCGCTGGAAAGCTGCAGGCTCAGTGCCAGTGTTCTGCAGCTTCTTTCTTCACGTTTCAGCAGCTAGCACGCTCTCCGTGTGCAGGAGAAGCGGCTGAGGCTTCCTTGCCGGAGAAGCGGCACCTTCGCCGGCAGAGAGCCTCCGGCCGGCCGCGGTGCGCTCCGGAGCGGGGGCTTGTGCCGAAAGAGGCCGGCAACAGGCGCTTACCTTCGGACAGCTCCGGATGCCCGTCTAATGCGTCTCTTGTCGCCTACACGGCAGGGAAAAGCTTTTCCACTCTGTCTAGAAAGGAGAAAGTGTGCCAGCAGAGCAAATGCCTCCCGGACTTTCCCTGCAATTCAGCAAGTGCTTTGCAGCTTGAAATTGGAAGGAAAGCCTCAGATTTAGCAGCCAGAGCTTCAGGAGGAGCAGCAGCGAGCACAGCATCGCTTTTGCAGCAGCTCCTTCCATGTGCATGTTTTTGGGAGTGGAAAGGCTTGCAGAGTGTTCAAGTAGCTTTTTCTCTCCGCTGGAAAGCTGCACGCTCAGTGCCAGTGTTCTGCAGCTTCTTTCTTCACGTTTCAGCAGCTAGCACGCTCTCCGTGTGCAGGAGAAGCGGCTGAGGCTTCCTTGCCGGAGAAGCGGCACCTTCGCCGGCAGAGAGCCTCTGGCCGGCCGCGGTGCGCTCCGGAGCGGGGGCTTGTGCCGAAAGAGGCCGGGAACAGGCGCTTACCTTCGGACAGCTCCGGATGCCCGTCTAATGCGTCTCTTGTCGCCTACACGGCAGGGAAAAGCTTTTCCACTCTGTCTAGAAAGGAGAAAGTGTGCCAGCAGAGCAAATGCCTCCCGGACGTTCCCTGCAATTCAGCAAGTGCTTTGCAGCTTGAAATTGGAAGGAAAGCCTCAGATTTAGCAGCCAGAGCTTCAGGAGGAGCAGCAGCGAGCACAGCATCGCTTTTGCAGCAGCTCCTTCCATGTGCATGTTTTTGGGAGTGGAAAGGCTTGCAGAGTGTTCAAGTAGCTTTTTCTCTCCGCTGGAAAGCTGCACGCTCAGTGCCAGTGTTCTGCAGCTTCTTTCTTCACGTTTCAGCAGCTAGCACGCTCTCCGTGTGCAGGAGAAGCGGCTGAGGCTTCCTTGCCGGAGAAGCGGCACCTTCGCCGGCAGAGAGCCTCCGGCCGGCCGCGGTGCGCTCCGGAGCGGGGGCTTGTGCCGAAAGAGGCCGGGAACAGGCGCTTACCTTCGGACAGCTCCGGATGCCCGTCTAATGCGTCTCTTGTCGCCTACACGGCAGGGAAAAGCTTTTCCACTCTGTCTAGGAAGGAGAAAGTGTGCCAGCAGAGCAAATGCCTCCCGGACGTTCCCTGCAATTCAGCAAGTGCTTTGCAGCTTGAAATTGGAAGGAAAGCCTCAGATTTAGCAGCCAAAGCTTCAGGAGCAGCAGCAGCGAGCACAGCATCGCTTTTGCAGCAGCTCCTTCCATGTGCATGTTTTTGGGACTGGAAAGGCTTGCAGAGTGTTCAAGTAGCTTTTTCTCTCCGCTGGAAAGCTGCACGCTCAGTGCCAGTGTTCTGCAGCTTCTTTCTTCACGTTTCAGCAGCTAGCACGCTCTCCGTGTGCAGGAGAAGCGGCTGAGGCTTCCTTGCCGGAGAAGCGGCACCTTCGCCGGCAGAGAGCCTCCGGCCGGCCGCGGTGCGCTCCGGAGCGGGGGCTTGTGCCGAAAGAGGCCGGGAACAGGCGCTTACCTTCGGACAGCTCCGGATGCCCGTCTAATGCGTCTCTTGTCGCCTACACGGCAGGGAAAAGCTTTTCCACTCTGTCTAGAAAGGAGAAAGTGTGCCAGCAGAGCAAATGCCTCCCGGACGTTCCCTGCAATTCAGCAAGTGCTTTGCAGCTTGAAATTGGAAGGAAAGCCTCAGATTTAGCAGCCAGAGCTTCAGGAGGAGCAGCAGCGAGCACAGCATCGCTTTTGCAGCAGCTCCTTCCATGTGCATGTTTTTGGGAGTGGAAAGGCTTGCAGAGTGTTCAAGTAGCTTTTTCTCTCCGCTGGAAAGCTGCAGGCTCAGTGCCAGTGTTCTGCAGCTTCTTTCTTCACGTTTCAGCAGCTAGCACGCTCTCCGTGTGCAGGAGAAGCGGCTGAGGCTTCCTTGCCGGAGAAGCGGCACCTTCGCCGGCAGAGAGCCTCCGGCCGGCCGCGGTGCGCTCCGGAGCGGGGGCTTGTGCCGAAAGAGGCCGGCAACAGGCGCTTACCTTCGGACAGCTCCGGATGCCCGTCTAATGCGTCTCTTGTCGCCTACACGGCAGGGAAAAGCTTTTCCACTCTGTCTAGAAAGGAGAAAGTGTGCCAGCAGAGCAAATGCCTCCCGGACTTTCCCTGCAATTCAGCAAGTGCTTTGCAGCTTGAAATTGGAAGGAAAGCCTCAGATTTAGCAGCCAGAGCTTCAGGAGGAGCAGCAGCGAGCACAGCATCGCTTTTGCAGCAGCTCCTTCCATGTGCATGTTTTTGGGAGTGGAAAGGCTTGCAGAGTGTTCAAGTAGCTTTTTCTCTCCGCTGGAAAGCTGCAGGCTCAGTGCCAGTGTTCTGCAGGTTCTTTCTTCACGTTTCAGCAGCTAGCACGCTCTCCGTGTGCAGGAGAAGCGGCTGAGGCTTCCTTGCCGGAGACGAGGCACCTTCGCCGGCAGAGAGCCTCCGGCCGGCCGCGGTGCGCTCCGGAGCGGGGGCTTGTGCCGAAAGAGGCCGGCAACAGGCGCTTACCTTCGGACAGCTCCGGATGCCCGTCTAATGCGTCTCTTGTCGCCTACACGGCAGGGAAAAGCTTTTCCACTCTGTCTAGGAAGGAGAAAGTGTGCCAGCAGAGCAAATGCCTCCCGGACGTTCCCTGCAATTCAGCAAGTGCTTTGCAGCTTGAAATTGGAAGGAAAGCCTCAGATTTAGCAGCCAGAGCTTCAGGAGGAGCAGCAGCGAGCACAGCATCGCTTTTGCAGCAGCTCCTTCCATGTGCATGTTTTTGGGAGTGGAAAGGCTTGCAGAGTGTTCAAGTAGCTTTTTCTCTCCGCTGGAAAGCTGCACGCTCAGTGCCAGTGTTCTGCAGCTTCTTTCTTCACGTTTCAGCAGCTAGCACGCTCTCCGTGTGCAGGAGAAGCGGCTGAGGCTTCCTTGCCGGAGAAGCGGCACCTTCGCCGGCAGAGAGCCTCCGGCCGGCCGCGGTGCGCTCCGGAGCGGGGGCTTGTGCCGAAAGAGGCCGGGAACAGGCGCTTACCTTCGGACAGCTCCGGATGCCCGTCTAATGCGTCTCTTGTCGCCTACACGGCAGGGAAAAGCTTTTCCACTCTGTCTAGGAAGGAGAAAGTGTGCCAGCAGAGCAAATGCCTCCCGGACGTTCCCTGCAATTCAGCAAGTGCTTTGCAGCTTGAAATTGGAAGGAAAGCCTCAGATTTAGCAGCCAGAGCTTCAGGAGGAGCAGCAGCGAGCACAGCATCGCTTTTGCAGCAGCTCCTTCCATGTGCATGTTTTTGGGAGTGGAAAGGCTTGCAGAGTGTTCAAGTAGCTTTTTCTCTCCGCTGGAAAGCTGCACGCTCAGTGCCAGTGTTCTGCAGCTTCTTTCTTCACGTTTCAGCAGCTAGCACGCTCTCCGTGTGCAGGAGAAGCGGCTGAGGCTTCCTTGCCGGAGACGAGGCACCTTCGCCGGCAGAGAGCCTCCGGCCGGCCGCGGTGCGCTCCGGAGCGGGGGCTTGTGCCGAAAGAGGCCGGGAACAGGCGCTTACCTTCGGACAGCTCCGGATGCCCGTCTAATGCGTCTCTTGTCGCCTACACGGCAGGGAAAAGCTTTTCCACTCTGTCTAGGAAGGAGAAAGTGTGCCAGCAGAGCAAATGCCTCCCGGACTTTCCCTGCAATTCAGCAAGTGCTTTGCAGCTTGAAATTGGAAGGAAAGCCTCAGATTTAGCAGCCAGAGCTTCAGGAGGAGCAGCAGCGAGCACAGCATCGCTTTTGCAGCAGCTCCTTCCATGTGCATGTTTTTGGGAGTGGAAAGGCTTGCAGAGTGTTCAAGTAGCTTTTTCTCTCCGCTGGAAAGCTGCACGCTCAGTGCCAGTGTTCTGCAGCTTCTTTCTTCACGTTTCAGCAGCTAGCACGCTCTCCGTGTGCAGGAGAAGCGGCTGAGGCTTCCTTGCCGGAGAAGCGGCACCTTCGCCGGCAGAGAGCCTCCGGCCGGCCGCGGTGCGCTCCGGAGCGGGGGCTTGTGCCGAAAGAGGCCGGGAACAGGCGCTTCCCTTCGGACAGCTCCGGATGCCCGTCTAATGCGTCTCTTGTCGCCTACACGGCAGGGAAAAGCTTTTCCACTCTGTCTAGAAAGGAGAAAGTGTGCCAGCACAGCAAATGCCTCCCGGACTTTCCCTGCAATTCAGCAAGTGCTTTGCAGCTTGAAATTGGAAGGAAAGCCTCAGATTTAGCAGCCAGAGCTTCAGGAGGAGCAGCAGCGAGCACAGCATCGCTTTTGCAGCAGCTCCTTCCATGTGCATGTTTTTGGGAGTGGAAAGGCTTGCAGAGTGTTCAAGTAGCTTTTTCTCTCCGCTGGAAAGCTGCAGGCTCAGTGCCAGTGTTCTGCAGCTTCTTTCTTCACGTTTCAGCAGCTAGCACGCTCTCCGTGTGCAGGAGAAGCGGCTGAGGCTTCCTTGCCGGAGAAGCGGCACCTTCGCCGGCAGAGAGCCTCCGGCCGGCCGCGGTGCGCTCCGGAGCGGGGGCTTGTGCCGAAAGAGGCCGGCAACAGGCGCTTACCTTCGGACAGCTCCGGATGCCCGTCTAATGCGTCTCTTGTCGCCTACACGGCAGGGAAAAGCTTTTCCACTCTGTCTAGAAAGGAGAAAGTGTGCCAGCAGAGCAAATGCCTCCCGGACTTTCCCTGCAATTCAGCAAGTGCTTTGCAGCTTGAAATTGGAAGGAAAGCCTCAGATTTAGCAGCCAGAGCTTCAGGAGGAGCAGCAGCGAGCACAGCATCGCTTTTGCAGCAGCTCCTTCCATGTGCATGTTTTTGGGAGTGGAAAGGCTTGCAGAGTGTTCAAGTAGCTTTTTCTCTCCGCTGGAAAGCTGCAGGCTCAGTGCCAGTGTTCTGCAGGTTCTTTCTTCACGTTTCAGCAGCTAGCACGCTCTCCGTGTGCAGGAGAAGCGGCTGAGGCTTCCTTGCCGGAGACGAGGCACCTTCGCCGGCAGAGAGCCTCCGGCCGGCCGCGGTGCGCTCCGGAGAGGGGGCTTGTGCCGAAAGAGGCCGGCAACAGGCGCTTACCTTCGGACAGCTCCGGATGCCCGTCTAATGCGTCTCTTGTCGCCTACACGGCAGGGAAAAGCTTTTCCACTCTGTCTAGGAAGGAGAAAGTGTGCCAGCAGAGCAAATGCCTCCCGGACTTTCCCTGCAATTCAGCAAGTGCTTTGCAGCTTGAAATTGGAAGGAAAGCCTCAGATTTAGCAGCCAGAGCTTCAGGAGGAGCAGCAGCGAGCACAGCATCGCTTTTGCAGCAGCTCCTTCCATGTGCATGTTTTTGGGAGTGGAAAGGCTTGCAGAGTGTTCAAGTAGCTTTTTCTCTCCGCTGGAAAGCTGCACGCTCAGTGCCAGTGTTCTGCAGCTTCTTTCTTCACGTTTCAGCAGCTAGCACGCTCTCCGTGTGCAGGAGAAGCGGCTGAGGCTTCCTTGCCGGAGAAGCGGCACCTTCGCCGGCAGAGAGCCTCCGGCCGGCCGCGGTGCGCTCCGGAGCGGGGGCTTGTGCCGAAAGAGGCCGGGAACAGGCGCTTACCTTCGGACAGCTCCGGATGCCCGTCTAATGCGTCTCTTGTCGCCTACACGGCAGGGAAAAGCTTTTCCACTCTGTCTAGGAAGGAGAAAGTGTGCCAGCAGAGCAAATGCCTCCCGGACGTTCCCTGCAATTCAGCAAGTGCTTTGCAGCTTGAAATTGGAAGGAAAGCCTCAGATTTAGCAGCCAGAGCTTCAGGAGGAGCAGCAGCGAGCACAGCATCGCTTTTGCAGCAGCTCCTTCCATGTGCATGTTTTTGGGAGTGGAAAGGCTTGCAGAGTGTTCAAGTAGCTTTTTCTCTCCGCTGGAAAGCTGCACGCTCAGTGCCAGTGTTCTGCAGCTTCTTTCTTCACGTTTCAGCAGCTAGCACGCTCTCCGTGTGCAGGAGAAGCGGCTGAGGCTTCCTTGCCGGAGACGAGGCACCTTCGCCGGCAGAGAGCCTCCGGCCGGCCGCGGTGCGCTCCGGAGCGGGGGCTTGTGCCGAAAGAGGCCGGGAACAGGCGCTTACCTTCGGACAGCTCCGGATGCCCGTCTAATGCGTCTCTTGTCGCCTACACGGCAGGGAAAAGCTTTTCCACTCTGTCTAGGAAGGAGAAAGTGTGCCAGCACAGCAAATGCCTCCCGGACTTTCCCTGCAATTCAGCAAGTGCTTTGCAGCTTGAAATTGGAAGGAAAGCCTCAGATTTAGCAGCCAGAGCTTCAGGAGGAGCAGCAGCGAGCACAGCATCGCTTTTGCAGCAGCTCCTTCCATGTGCATGTTTTTGGGAGTGGAAAGGCTTGCAGAGTGTTCAAGTAGCTTTTTCTCTTAGCTGGAAAGCTGCACGCTCAGTGCCAGTGTTCTGCAGCTTCTTTCTTCACGTTTCAGCAGCTAGCACGCTCTCCGTGTGCAGGAGAAGCGGCTGAGGCTTCCTTGCCGGAGAAGCGGCACCTTCGCCGGCAGAGAGCCTCCGGCCGGCCGCGGTGCGCTCCGGAGCGGGGGCTTGTGCCGAAAGAGGCCGGGAACAGGCGCTTCCCTTCGGACAGCTCCGGATGCCCGTCTAATGCGTCTCTTGTCGCCTACACGGCAGGGAAAAGCTTTTCCACTCTGTCTAGAAAGGAGAAAGTGTGCCAGCACAGCAAATGCCTCCCGGACTTTCCCTGCAATTCAGCAAGTGCTTTGCAGCTTGAAATTGGAAGGAAAGCCTCAGATTTAGCAGCCAGAGCTTCAGGAGGAGCAGCAGTGAGCACAGCATCGCTTTTGCAGCAGCTCCTTCCATGTGCATGTTTTTGGGAGTGGAAAGGCTTGCAGAGTGTTCAAGTAGCTTTTTCTCTCCGCTGGAAAGCTGCAGGCTCAGTGCCAGTGTTCTGCAGCTTCTTTCTTCACGTTTCAGCAGCTAGCACGCTCTCCGTGTGCAGGAGAAGCGGCTGAGGCTTCCTTGCCGGAGAAGCGGCACCTTCGCCGGCAGAGAGCCTCCGGCCGGCCGCGGTGCGCTCTGGAGCGGGGGCTTGTGCCGAAAGAGGCCGGCAACAGGCGCTTACCTTCGGACAGCTCCGGATGCCCGTCTAATGCGTCTCTTGTCGCCTACACGGCAGGGAAAAGCTTTTCCACTCTGTCTAGGAAGGAGAAAGTGTGCCAGCAGAGCAAATGCCTCCCGGACTTTCCCTGCAATTCAGCAAGTGCTTTGCAGCTTGAAATTGGAAGGAAAGCCTCAGATTTAGCAGCCAGAGCTTCAGGAGGAGCAGCAGCGAGCACAGCATCGCTTTTGCAGCAGCTCCTTCCATGTGCATGTTTTTGGGAGTGGAAAGGCTTGCAGAGTGTTCAAGTAGCTTTTTCTCTCCGCTGGAAAGCTGCACGCTCAGTGCCAGTGTTCTGCAGCTTCTTTCTTCACGTTTCAGCAGCTAGCACGCTCTCCGTGTGCAGGAGAAGCGGCTGAGGCTTCCTTGCCGGAGAAGCGGCACCTTCGCCGGCAGAGAGCCTCCGGCCGGCCGCGGTGCGCTCCGGAGCGGGGGCTTGTGCCGAAAGAGGCCGGGAACAGGCGCTTACCTTCGGACAGCTCCGGATGCCCGTCTAATGCGTCTCTTGTCGCCTACACGGCAGGGAAAAGCTTTTCCACTCTGTCTAGGAAGGAGAAAGTGTGCCAGCAGAGCAAATGCCTCCCGGACGTTCCCTGCAATTCAGCAAGTGCTTTGCAGCTTGAAATTGGAAGGAAAGCCTCAGATTTAGCAGCCAGAGCTTCAGGAGGAGCAGCAGCGAGCACAGCATCGCTTTTGCAGCAGCTCCTTCCATGTGCATGTTTTTGGGAGTGGAAAGGCTTGCAGAGTGTTCAAGTAGCTTTTTCTCTCCGCTGGAAAGCTGCACGCTCAGTGCCAGTGTTCTGCAGCTTCTTTCTTCACGTTTCAGCAGCTAGCACGCTCTCCGTGTGCAGGAGAAGCGGCTGAGGCTTCCTTGCCGGAGAAGCGGCACCTTCGCCGGCAGAGAGCCTCCGGCCGGCCGCGGTGCGCTCCGGAGCGGGGGCTTGTGCCGAAAGAGGCCGGGAACAGGCGCTTCCCTTCGGACAGCTCCGGATGCCCGTCTAATGCGTCTCTTGTCGCCTACACGGCAGGGAAAAGCTTTTCCACTCTGTCTAGAAAGGAGAAAGTGTGCCAGCACAGCAAATGCCTCCCGGACTTTCCCTGCAATTCAGCAAGTGCTTTGCAGCTTGAAATTGGAAGGAAAGCCTCAGATTTAGCAGCCAGAGCTTCAGGAGGAGCAGCAGCGAGCACAGCATCGCTTTTGCAGCAGCTCCTTCCATGTGCATGTTTTTGGGAGTGGAAAGGCTTGCAGAGTGTTCAAGTAGCTTTTTCTCTCCGCTGGAAAGCTGCACGCTCAGTGCCAGTGTTCTGCAGCTTCTTTCTTCACGTTTCAGCAGCTAGCACGCTCTCCGTGTGCAGGAGAAGCGGCTGAGGCTTCCTTGCCGGAGAAGCGGCACCTTCGCCGGCAGAGAGCCTCCGGCCGGCCGCGGTGCGCTCCGGAGCGGGGGCTTGTGCCGAAAGAGGCCGGGAACAGGCGCTTCCCTTCGGACAGCTCCGGATGCCCGTCTAATGCGTCTCTTGTCGCCTACACGGCAGGGAAAAGCTTTTCCACTCTGTCTAGAAAGGAGAAAGTGTGCCAGCACAGCAAATGCCTCCCGGACTTTCCCTGCAATTCAGCAAGTGCTTTGCAGCTTGAAATTGGAAGGAAAGCCTCAGATTTAGCAGCCAGAGCTTCAGGAGGAGCAGCAGCGAGCACAGCATCGCTTTTGCAGCAGCTCCTTCCATGTGCATGTTTTTGGGAGTGGAAAGGCTTGCAGAGTGTTCAAGTAGCTTTTTCTCTCCGCTGGAAAGCTGCAGGCTCAGTGCCAGTGTTCTGCAGCTTCTTTCTTCACGTTTCAGCAGCTAGCACGCTCTCCGTGTGCAGGAGAAGCGGCTGAGGCTTCCTTGCCGGAGAAGCGGCACCTTCGCCGGCAGAGAGCCTCCGGCCGGCCGCGGTGCGCTCCGGAGCGGGGGCTTGTGCCGAAAGAGGCCGGGAACAGGCGCTTACCTTCGGACAGCTCCGGATGCCCGTCTAATGCGTCTCTTGTCGCCTACACGGCAGGGAAAAGCTTTTCCACTCTGTCTAGAAAGGAGAAAGTGTGCCAGCACAGCAAATGCCTCCCGGACTTTCCCTGCAATTCAGCAAGTGCTTTGCAGCTTGAAATTGGAAGGAAAGCCTCAGATTTAGCAGCCAGAGCTTCAGGAGGAGCAGCAGCGAGCACAGCATCGCTTTTGCAGCAGCTCCTTCCATGTGCATGTTTTTGGGAGTGGAAAGGCTTGCAGAGTGTTCAAGTAGCTTTTTCTCTCCGCTGGAAAGCTGCAGGCTCAGTGCCAGTGTTCTGCAGCTTCTTTCTTCACGTTTCAGCAGCTAGCACGCTCTCCGTGTGCAGGAGAAGCGGCTGAGGCTTCCTTGCCGGAGAAGCGGCACCTTCGCCGGCAGAGAGCCTCCGGCCGGCCGCGGTGCGCTCCGGAGCGGGGGCTTGTGCCGAAAGAGGCCGGGAACAGGCGCTTACCTTCGGACAGCTCCGGATGCCCGTCTAATGCGTCTCTTGTCGCCTACACGGCAGGGAAAAGCTTTTCCACTCTGTCTAGGAAGGAGAAAGTGTGCCAGCAGAGCAAATGCCTCCCGGACGTTCCCTGCAATTCAGCAAGTGCTTTGCAGCTTGAAATTGGAAGGAAAGCCTCAGATTTAGCAGCCAGAGCTTCAGGAGGAGCAGCAGCGAGCACAGCATCGCTTTTGCAGCAGCTCCTTCCATGTGCATGTTTTTGGGAGTGGAAAGGCTTGCAGAGTGTTCAAGTAGCTTTTTCTCTCCGCTGGAAAGCTGCACGCTCAGTGCCAGTGTTCTGCAGCTTCTTTCTTCACGTTTCAGCAGCTAGCACGCTCTCCGTGTGCAGGAGAAGCGGCTGAGGCTTCCTTGCCGGAGACGAGGCACCTTCGCCGGCAGAGAGCCTCCGGCCGGCCGCGGTGCGCTCCGGAGCGGGGGCTTGTGCCGAAAGAGGCCGGGAAGAGGCGCTTACCTTCGGACAGCTCCGGATGCCCGTCTAATGCGTCTCTTGTCGCCTACACGGCAGGGAAAAGCTTTTCCACTCTGTCTAGGAAGGAGAAAGTGTGCCAGCAGAGCAAATGCCTCCCGGACTTTCCCTGCAATTCAGCAAGTGCTTTGCAGCTTGAAATTGGAAGGAAAGCCTCAGATTTAGCAGCCAGAGCTTCAGGAGGAGCAGCAGCGAGCACAGCATCGCTTTTGCAGCAGCTCCTTCCATGTGCATGTTTTTGGGAGTGGAAAGGCTTGCAGAGTGTTCAAGTAGCTTTTTCTCTCCGCTGGAAAGCTGCACGCTCAGTGCCAGTGTTCTGCAGCTTCTTTCTTCACGTTTCAGCAGCTAGCACGCTCTCCGTGTGCAGGAGAAGCGGCTGAGGCTTCCTTGCCGGAGAAGCGGCACCTTCGCCGGCAGAGAGCCTCCGGCCGGCCGCGGTGCGCTCCGGAGCGGGGGCTTGTGCCGAAAGAGGCCGGGAACAGGCGCTTACCTTCGGACAGCTCCGGATGCCCGTCTAATGCGTCTCTTGTCGCCTACACGGCAGGGAAAAGCTTTTCCACTCTGTCTAGGAAGGAGAAAGTGTGCCAGCAGAGCAAATGCCTCCCGGACTTTCCCTGCAATTCAGCAAGTGCTTTGCAGCTTGAAATTGGAAGGAAAGCCTCAGATTTAGCAGCCAGAGCTTCAGGAGCAGCAGCAGCGAGCACAGCATCGCTTTTGCAGCAGCTCCTTCCATGTGCATGTTTTTGGGAGTGGAAAGGCTTGCAGAGTGTTCAAGTAGCTTTTTCTCTCCGCTGGAAAGCTGCAGGCTCAGTGCCAGTGTTCTGCAGCTTCTTTCTTCACGTTTCAGCAGCTAGCACGCTCTCCGTGTGCAGGAGAAGCGGCTGAGGCTTCCTTGCCGGAGAAGCGGCACCTTCGCCGGCAGAGAGCCTCCGGCCGGCCGCGGTGCGCTCCGGAGCGGGGGCTTGTGCCGAAAGAGGCCGGGAACAGGCGCTTACCTTCGGACAGCTCCGGATGCCCGTCTAATGCGTCTCTTGTCGCCTACACGGCAGGGAAAAGCTTTTCCACTCTGTCTAGAAAGGAGAAAGTGTGCCAGCAGAGCAAATGCCTCCCGGACGTTCCCTGCAATTCAGCAAGTGCTTTGCAGCTTGAAATTGGAAGGAAAGCCTCAGATTTAGCAGCCAGAGCTTCAGGAGGAGCAGCAGCGAGCACAGCATCGCTTTTGCAGCAGCTCCTTCCATGTGCATGTTTTTGGGAGTGGAAAGGCTTGCAGAGTGTTCAAGTAGCTTTTTCTCTCCGCTGGAAAGCTGCACGCTCAGTGCCAGTGTTCTGCAGCTTCTTTCTTCACGTTTCAGCAGCTAGCACGCTCTCCGTGTGCAGGAGAAGCGGCTGAGGCTTCCTTGCCGGAGAAGCGGCACCTTCGCCGGCAGAGAGCATCCTGACGGCCGCGGTGCGCTCCGGAGCGGGGGCTTGTGCCGAAAGAGGCCGGGAACAGGCGCTTACCTTCGGACAGCTCCGGATGCCCGTCTAATGCGTCTCTTGTCGCCTACACGGCAGGGAAAAGCTTTTCCACTCTGTCTAGAAAGGAGAAAGTGTGCCAGCACAGCAAATGCCCCCCGGACTTTCCCTGCAATTCAGCAAGTGCTTTGCAGCTTGAAATTGGAAGGAAAGCCTCAGATTTAGCAGCCAGAGCTTCAGGAGGAGCAGCAGCGAGCACAGCATCGCTTTTGCAGCAGCTCCTTCCATGTTCATGTTTTTGGGAGTGGAAAGGCTTGCAGAGTGTTCAAGTAGCTTTTTCTCTCCGCTGGAAAGCTGCACGCTCAGTGCCAGTGTTCTGCAGCTTCTTTCTTCACGTTTCAGCAGCTAGCACGCTCTCCGTGTGCAGGAGAAGCGGCTGAGGCTTCCTTGCCGGAGAAGCGGCACCTTCGCCGGCAGAGAGCCTCCGGCCGGCCGCGGTGCGCTCCGGAGCGGGGGCTTGTGCCGAAAGAGGCCGGGAACAGGCGCTTCCCTTCGGACAGCTCCGGATGCCCGTCTAATGCGTCTCTTGTCGCCTACACGGCAGGGAAAAGCTTTTCCACTCTGTCTAGAAAGGAGAAAGTGTGCCAGCACAGCAAATGCCTCCCGGACTTTCCCTGCAATTCAGCAAGTGCTTTGCAGCTTGAAATTGGAAGGAAAGCCTCAGATTTAGCAGCCAGAGCTTCAGGAGGAGCAGCAGCGAGCACAGCATCGCTTTTGCAGCAGCTCCTTCCATGTGCATGTTTTTGGGAGTGGAAAGGCTTGCAGAGTGTTCAAGTAGCTTTTTCTCTCCGCTGGAAAGCTGCAGGCTCAGTGCCAGTGTTCTGCAGCTTCTTTCTTCACGTTTCAGCAGCTAGCACGCTCTCCGTGTGCAGGAGAAGCGGCTGAGGCTTCCTTGCCGGAGAAGCGGCACCTTCGCCGGCAGAGAGCCTCCGGCCGGCCGCGGTGCGCTCCGGAGCGGGGGCTTGTGCCGAAAGAGGCCGGGAACAGGCGCTTACCTTCGGACAGCTCCGGATGCCCGTCTAATGCGTCTCTTGTCGCCTACACGGCAGGGAAAAGCTTTTCCACTCTGTCTAGAAAGGAGAAAGTGTGCCAGCACAGCAAATGCCTCCCGGACTTTCCCTGCAATTCAGCAAGTGCTTTGCAGCTTGAAATTGGAAGGAAAGCCTCAGATTTAGCAGCCAGAGCTTCAGGAGGAGCAGCAGCGAGCACAGCATCGCTTTTGCAGCAGCTCCTTCCATGTGCATGTTTTTGGGAGTGGAAAGGCTTGCAGAGTGTTCAAGTAGCTTTTTCTCTCCGCTGGAAAGCTGCAGGCTCAGTGCCAGTGTTCTGCAGCTTCTTTCTTCACGTTTCAGCAGCTAGCACGCTCTCCGTGTGCAGGAGAAGCGGCTGAGGCTTCCTTGCCGGAGAAGCGGCACCTTCGCCGGCAGAGAGCCTCCGGCCGGCCGCGGTGCGCTCCGGAGCGGGGGCTTGTGCCGAAAGAGGCCGGGAACAGGCGCTTACCTTCGGACAGCTCCGGATGCCCGTCTAATGCGTCTCTTGTCGCCTACACGGCAGGGAAAAGCTTTTCCACTCTGTCTAGGAAGGAGAAAGTGTGCCAGCAGAGCAAATGCCTCCCGGACGTTCCCTGCAATTCAGCAAGTGCTTTGCAGCTTGAAATTGGAAGGAAAGCCTCAGATTTAGCAGCCAGAGCTTCAGGAGGAGCAGCAGCGAGCACAGCATCGCTTTTGCAGCAGCTCCTTCCATGTGCATGTTTTTGGGAGTGGAAAGGCTTGCAGAGTGTTCAAGTAGCTTTTTCTCTCCGCTGGAAAGCTGCACGCTCAGTGCCAGTGTTCTGCAGCTTCTTTCTTCACGTTTCAGCAGCTAGCACGCTCTCCGTGTGCAGGAGAAGCGGCTGAGGCTTCCTTGCCGGAGACGAGGCACCTTCGCCGGCAGAGAGCCTCCGGCCGGCCGCGGTGCGCTCCGGAGCGGGGGCTTGTGCCGAAAGAGGCCGGGAAGAGGCGCTTACCTTCGGACAGCTCCGGATGCCCGTCTAATGCGTCTCTTGTCGCCTACACGGCAGGGAAAAGCTTTTCCACTCTGTCTAGGAAGGAGAAAGTGTGCCAGCAGAGCAAATGCCTCCCGGACTTTCCCTGCAATTCAGCAAGTGCTTTGCAGCTTGAAATTGGAAGGAAAGCCTCAGATTTAGCAGCCAGAGCTTCAGGAGGAGCAGCAGCGAGCACAGCATCGCTTTTGCAGCAGCTCCTTCCATGTGCATGTTTTTGGGAGTGGAAAGGCTTGCAGAGTGTTCAAGTAGCTTTTTCTCTCCGCTGGAAAGCTGCACGCTCAGTGCCAGTGTTCTGCAGCTTCTTTCTTCACGTTTCAGCAGCTAGCACGCTCTCCGTGTGCAGGAGAAGCGGCTGAGGCTTCCTTGCCGGAGAAGCGGCACCTTCGCCGGCAGAGAGCCTCCGGCCGGCCGCGGTGCGCTCCGGAGCGGGGGCTTGTGCCGAAAGAGGCCGGGAACAGGCGCTTACCTTCGGACAGCTCCGGATGCCCGTCTAATGCGTCTCTTGTCGCCTACACGGCAGGGAAAAGCTTTTCCACTCTGTCTAGGAAGGAGAAAGTGTGCCAGCAGAGCAAATGCCTCCCGGACTTTCCCTGCAATTCAGCAAGTGCTTTGCAGCTTGAAATTGGAAGGAAAGCCTCAGATTTAGCAGCCAGAGCTTCAGGAGCAGCAGCAGCGAGCACAGCATCGCTTTTGCAGCAGCTCCTTCCATGTGCATGTTTTTGGGAGTGGAAAGGCTTGCAGAGTGTTCAAGTAGCTTTTTCTCTCCGCTGGAAAGCTGCAGGCTCAGTGCCAGTGTTCTGCAGCTTCTTTCTTCACGTTTCAGCAGCTAGCACGCTCTCCGTGTGCAGGAGAAGCGGCTGAGGCTTCCTTGCCGGAGAAGCGGCACCTTCGCCGGCAGAGAGCCTCCGGCCGGCCGCGGTGCGCTCCGGAGCGGGGGCTTGTGCCGAAAGAGGCCGGGAACAGGCGCTTACCTTCGGACAGCTCCGGATGCCCGTCTAATGCGTCTCTTGTCGCCTACACGGCAGGGAAAAGCTTTTCCACTCTGTCTAGAAAGGAGAAAGTGTGCCAGCAGAGCAAATGCCTCCCGGACGTTCCCTGCAATTCAGCAAGTGCTTTGCAGCTTGAAATTGGAAGGAAAGCCTCAGATTTAGCAGCCAGAGCTTCAGGAGGAGCAGCAGCGAGCACAGCATCGCTTTTGCAGCAGCTCCTTCCATGTGCATGTTTTTGGGAGTGGAAAGGCTTGCAGAGTGTTCAAGTAGCTTTTTCTCTCCGCTGGAAAGCTGCACGCTCAGTGCCAGTGTTCTGCAGCTTCTTTCTTCACGTTTCAGCAGCTAGCACGCTCTCCGTGTGCAGGAGAAGCGGCTGAGGCTTCCTTGCCGGAGAAGCGGCACCTTCGCCGGCAGAGAGCATCCTGACGGCCGCGGTGCGCTCCGGAGCGGGGGCTTGTGCCGAAAGAGGCCGGGAACAGGCGCTTACCTTCGGACAGCTCCGGATGCCCGTCTAATGCGTCTCTTGTCGCCTACACGGCAGGGAAAAGCTTTTCCACTCTGTCTAGAAAGGAGAAAGTGTGCCAGCACAGCAAATGCCCCCCGGACTTTCCCTGCAATTCAGCAAGTGCTTTGCAGCTTGAAATTGGAAGGAAAGCCTCAGATTTAGCAGCCAGAGCTTCAGGAGGAGCAGCAGCGAGCACAGCATCGCTTTTGCAGCAGCTCCTTCCATGTTCATGTTTTTGGGAGTGGAAAGGCTTGCAGAGTGTTCAAGTAGCTTTTTCTCTCCGCTGGAAAGCTGCAGGCTCAGTGCCAGTGTTCTGCAGCTTCTTTCTTCACGTTTCAGCAGCTAGCACGCTCTCCGTGTGCAGGAGAAGCGGCTGAGGCTTCCTTGCCGGAGAAGCGGCACCTTCGCCGGCAGAGAGCCTCCGGCCGGCCGCGGTGCGCTCCGGAGCGGGGGCTTGTGCCGAAAGAGGCCGGGAACAGGCGCTTACCTTCGGACAGCTCCGGATGCCCGTCTAATGCGTCTCTTGTCGCCTACACGGCAGGGAAAAGCTTTTCCACTCTGTCTAGGAAGGAGAAAGTGTGCCAGCAGAGCAAATGCCTCCCGGACGTTCCCTGCAATTCAGCAAGTGCTTTGCAGCTTGAAATTGGAAGGAAAGCCTCAGATTTAGCAGCCAGAGCTTCAGGAGGAGCAGCAGCGAGCACAGCATCGCTTTTGCAGCAGCTCCTTCCATGTGCATGTTTTTGGGAGTGGAAAGGCTTGCAGAGTGTTCAAGTAGCTTTTTCTCTCCGCTGGAAAGCTGCACGCTCAGTGCCAGTGTTCTGCAGCTTCTTTCTTCACGTTTCAGCAGCTAGCACGCTCTCCGTGTGCAGGAGAAGCGGCTGAGGCTTCCTTGCCGGAGACGAGGCACCTTCGCCGGCAGAGAGCCTCCGGCCGGCCGCGGTGCGCTCCGGAGCGGGGGCTTGTGCCGAAAGAGGCCGGGAACAGGCGCTTACCTTCGGACAGCTCCGGATGCCCGTCTAATGCGTCTCTTGTCGCCTACACGGCAGGGAAAAGCTTTTCCACTCTGTCTAGGAAGGAGAAAGTGTGCCAGCACAGCAAATGCCTCCCGGACTTTCCCTGCAATTCAGCAAGTGCTTTGCAGCTTGAAATTGGAAGGAAAGCCTCAGATTTAGCAGCCAGAGCTTCAGGAGGAGCAGCAGCGAGCACAGCATCGCTTTTGCAGCAGCTCCTTCCATGTGCATGTTTTTGGGAGTGGAAAGGCTTGCAGAGTGTTCAAGTAGCTTTTTCTCTTAGCTGGAAAGCTGCACGCTCAGTGCCAGTGTTCTGCAGCTTCTTTCTTCACGTTTCAGCAGCTAGCACGCTCTCCGTGTGCAGGAGAAGCGGCTGAGGCTTCCTTGCCGGAGAAGCGGCACCTTCGCCGGCAGAGAGCCTCCGGCCGGCCGCGGTGCGCTCCGGAGCGGGGGCTTGTGCCGAAAGAGGCCGGGAACAGGCGCTTCCCTTCGGACAGCTCCGGATGCCCGTCTAATGCGTCTCTTGTCGCCTACACGGCAGGGAAAAGCTTTTCCACTCTGTCTAGAAAGGAGAAAGTGTGCCAGCACAGCAAATGCCTCCCGGACTTTCCCTGCAATTCAGCAAGTGCTTTGCAGCTTGAAATTGGAAGGAAAGCCTCAGATTTAGCAGCCAGAGCTTCAGGAGGAGCAGCAGTGAGCACAGCATCGCTTTTGCAGCAGCTCCTTCCATGTGCATGTTTTTGGGAGTGGAAAGGCTTGCAGAGTGTTCAAGTAGCTTTTTCTCTCCGCTGGAAAGCTGCAGGCTCAGTGCCAGTGTTCTGCAGCTTCTTTCTTCACGTTTCAGCAGCTAGCACGCTCTCCGTGTGCAGGAGAAGCGGCTGAGGCTTCCTTGCCGGAGAAGCGGCACCTTCGCCGGCAGAGAGCCTCCGGCCGGCCGCGGTGCGCTCTGGAGCGGGGGCTTGTGCCGAAAGAGGCCGGCAACAGGCGCTTACCTTCGGACAGCTCCGGATGCCCGTCTAATGCGTCTCTTGTCGCCTACACGGCAGGGAAAAGCTTTTCCACTCTGTCTAGGAAGGAGAAAGTGTGCCAGCACAGCAAATGCCTCCCGGACTTTCCCTGCAATTCAGCAAGTGCTTTGCAGCTTGAAATTGGAAGGAAAGCCTCAGATTTAGCAGCCAGAGCTTCAGGAGGAGCAGCAGCGAGCACAGCATCGCTTTTGCAGCAGCTCCTTCCATGTGCATGTTTTTGGGAGTGGAAAGGCTTGCAGAGTGTTCAAGTAGCTTTTTCTCTCCGCTGGAAAGCTGCACGCTCAGTGCCAGTGTTCTGCAGCTTCTTTCTTCACGTTTCAGCAGCTAGCACGCTCTCCGTGTGCAGGAGAAGCGGCTGAGGCTTCCTTGCCGGAGAAGCGGCACCTTCGCCGGCAGAGAGCCTCCGGCCGGCCGCGGTGCGCTCCGGAGCGGGGGCTTGTGCCGAAAGAGGCCGGGAACAGGCGCTTACCTTCGGACAGCTCCGGATGCCCGTCTAATGCGTCTCTTGTCGCCTACACGGCAGGGAAAAGCTTTTCCACTCTGTCTAGGAAGGAGAAAGTGTGCCAGCAGAGCAAATGCCTCCCGGACGTTCCCTGCAATTCAGCAAGTGCTTTGCAGCTTGAAATTGGAAGGAAAGCCTCAGATTTAGCAGCCAGAGCTTCAGGAGGAGCAGCAGCGAGCACAGCATCGCTTTTGCAGCAGCTCCTTCCATGTGCATGTTTTTGGGAGTGGAAAGGCTTGCAGAGTGTTCAAGTAGCTTTTTCTCTCCGCTGGAAAGCTGCACGCTCAGTGCCAGTGTTCTGCAGCTTCTTTCTTCACGTTTCAGCAGCTAGCACGCTCTCCGTGTGCAGGAGAAGCGGCTGAGGCTTCCTTGCCGGAGAAGCGGCACCTTCGCCGGCAGAGAGCCTCCGGCCGGCCGCGGTGCGCTCCGGAGCGGGGGCTTGTGCCGAAAGAGGCCGGGAACAGGCGCTTCCCTTCGGACAGCTCCGGATGCCCGTCTAATGCGTCTCTTGTCGCCTACACGGCAGGGAAAAGCTTTTCCACTCTGTCTAGAAAGGAGAAAGTGTGCCAGCACAGCAAATGCCTCCCGGACTTTCCCTGCAATTCAGCAAGTGCTTTGCAGCTTGAAATTGGAAGGAAAGCCTCAGATTTAGCAGCCAGAGCTTCAGGAGGAGCAGCAGCGAGCACAGCATCGCTTTTGCAGCAGCTCCTTCCATGTGCATGTTTTTGGGAGTGGAAAGGCTTGCAGAGTGTTCAAGTAGCTTTTTCTCTCCGCTGGAAAGCTGCAGGCTCAGTGCCAGTGTTCTGCAGCTTCTTTCTTCACGTTTCAGCAGCTAGCACGCTCTCCGTGTGCAGGAGAAGCGGCTGAGGCTTCCTTGCCGGAGAAGCGGCACCTTCGCCGGCAGAGAGCCTCCGGCCGGCCGCGGTGCGCTCCGGAGCGGGGGCTTGTGCCGAAAGAGGCCGGGAACAGGCGCTTACCTTCGGACAGCTCCGGATGCCCGTCTAATGCGTCTCTTGTCGCCTACACGGCAGGGAAAAGCTTTTCCACTCTGTCTAGAAAGGAGAAAGTGTGCCAGCACAGCAAATGCCTCCCGGACTTTCCCTGCAATTCAGCAAGTGCTTTGCAGCTTGAAATTGGAAGGAAAGCCTCAGATTTAGCAGCCAGAGCTTCAGGAGGAGCAGCAGCGAGCACAGCATCGCTTTTGCAGCAGCTCCTTCCATGTGCATGTTTTTGGGAGTGGAAAGGCTTGCAGAGTGTTCAAGTAGCTTTTTCTCTCCGCTGGAAAGCTGCAGGCTCAGTGCCAGTGTTCTGCAGCTTCTTTCTTCACGTTTCAGCAGCTAGCACGCTCTCCGTGTGCAGGAGAAGCGGCTGAGGCTTCCTTGCCGGAGAAGCGGCACCTTCGCCGGCAGAGAGCCTCCGGCCGGCCGCGGTGCGCTCCGGAGCGGGGGCTTGTGCCGAAAGAGGCCGGGAACAGGCGCTTACCTTCGGACAGCTCCGGATGCCCGTCTAATGCGTCTCTTGTCGCCTACACGGCAGGGAAAAGCTTTTCCACTCTGTCTAGGAAGGAGAAAGTGTGCCAGCAGAGCAAATGCCTCCCGGACGTTCCCTGCAATTCAGCAAGTGCTTTGCAGCTTGAAATTGGAAGGAAAGCCTCAGATTTAGCAGCCAGAGCTTCAGGAGGAGCAGCAGCGAGCACAGCATCGCTTTTGCAGCAGCTCCTTCCATGTGCATGTTTTTGGGAGTGGAAAGGCTTGCAGAGTGTTCAAGTAGCTTTTTCTCTCCGCTGGAAAGCTGCACGCTCAGTGCCAGTGTTCTGCAGCTTCTTTCTTCACGTTTCAGCAGCTAGCACGCTCTCCGTGTGCAGGAGAAGCGGCTGAGGCTTCCTTGCCGGAGACGAGGCACCTTCGCCGGCAGAGAGCCTCCGGCCGGCCGCGGTGCGCTCCGGAGCGGGGGCTTGTGCCGAAAGAGGCCGGGAAGAGGCGCTTACCTTCGGACAGCTCCGGATGCCCGTCTAATGCGTCTCTTGTCGCCTACACGGCAGGGAAAAGCTTTTCCACTCTGTCTAGGAAGGAGAAAGTGTGCCAGCAGAGCAAATGCCTCCCGGACTTTCCCTGCAATTCAGCAAGTGCTTTGCAGCTTGAAATTGGAAGGAAAGCCTCAGATTTAGCAGCCAGAGCTTCAGGAGGAGCAGCAGCGAGAACAGCATCGCTTTTGCAGCAGCTCCTTCCATGTGCATGTTTTTGGGAGTGGAAAGGCTTGCAGAGTGTTCAAGTAGCTTTTTCTCTCCGCTGGAAAGCTGCACGCTCAGTGCCAGTGTTCTGCAGCTTCTTTCTTCACGTTTCAGCAGCTAGCACGCTCTCCGTGTGCAGGAGAAGCGGCTGAGGCTTCCTTGCCGGAGAAGCGGCACCTTCGCCGGCAAAGAGCCTCCTGCCGGCCGCGGTGCGCTCCGGAGCGGGGGCTTGTGCCGAAAGAGGCCGGGAACAGGCGCTTACCTTCGGACAGCTCCGGATGCCCGTCTAATGCGTCTCTTGTCGCCTACACGGCAGGGAAAAGCTTTTCCACTCTGTCTAGAAAGGAGAAAGTGTGCCAGCACAGCAAATGCCTCCCGGACTTTCCCTGCAATTCAGCAAGTGCTTTGCAGCTTGAAATTGGAAGGAAAGCCTCAGATTTAGCAGCCAGAGCTTCAGGAGGAGCAGCAGCGAGCACAGCATCGCTTTTGCAGCAGCTCCTTCCATGTGCATGTTTTTGGGAGTGGAAAGGCTTGCAGAGTGTTCAAGTAGCTTTTTCTCTCCGCTGGAAAGCTGCACGCTCAGTGCCAGTGTTCTGCAGCTTCTTTCTTCACGTTTCAGCAGCTAGCACGCTCTCCGTGTGCAGGAGAAGCGGCTGAGGCTTCCTTGCCGGAGAAGCGGCACCTTCGCCGGCAGAGAGCCTCCGGCCGGCCGCGGTGCGCTCCGGAGCGGGGGCTTGTGCCGAAAGAGGCCGGGAACAGGCGCTTACCTTCGGACAGCTCCGGATGCCCGTCTAATGCGTCTCTTGTCGCCTACACGGCAGGGAAAAGCTTTTCCACTCTGTCTAGGAAGGAGAAAGTGTGCCAGCAGAGCAAATGCCTCCCGGACTTTCCCTGCAATTCAGCAAGTGCTTTGCAGCTTGAAATTGGAAGGAAAGCCTCAGATTTAGCAGCCAGAGCTTCAGGAGCAGCAGCAGCGAGCACAGCATCGCTTTTGCAGCAGCTCCTTCCATGTGCATGTTTTTGGGAGTGGAAAGGCTTGCAGAGTGTTCAAGTAGCTTTTTCTCTCCGCTGGAAAGCTGCAGGCTCAGTGCCAGTGTTCTGCAGCTTCTTTCTTCACGTTTCAGCAGCTAGCACGCTCTCCGTGTGCAGGAGAAGCGGCTGAGGCTTCCTTGCCGGAGAAGCGGCACCTTCGCCGGCAGAGAGCCTCCGGCCGGCCGCGGTGCGCTCCGGAGCGGGGGCTTGTGCCGAAAGAGGCCGGGAACAGGCGCTTACCTTCGGACAGCTCCGGATGCCCGTCTAATGCGTCTCTTGTCGCCTACACGGCAGGGAAAAGCTTTTCCACTCTGTCTAGAAAGGAGAAAGTGTGCCAGCAGAGCAAATGCCTCCCGGACGTTCCCTGCAATTCAGCAAGTGCTTTGCAGCTTGAAATTGGAAGGAAAGCCTCAGATTTAGCAGCCAGAGCTTCAGGAGGAGCAGCAGCGAGCACAGCATCGCTTTTGCAGCAGCTCCTTCCATGTGCATGTTTTTGGGAGTGGAAAGGCTTGCAGAGTGTTCAAGTAGCTTTTTCTCTCCGCTGGAAAGCTGCACGCTCAGTGCCAGTGTTCTGCAGCTTCTTTCTTCACGTTTCAGCAGCTAGCACGCTCTCCGTGTGCAGGAGAAGCGGCTGAGGCTTCCTTGCCGGAGAAGCGGCACCTTCGCCGGCAGAGAGCATCCTGACGGCCGCGGTGCGCTCCGGAGCGGGGGCTTGTGCCGAAAGAGGCCGGGAACAGGCGCTTACCTTCGGACAGCTCCGGATGCCCGTCTAATGCGTCTCTTGTCGCCTACACGGCAGGGAAAAGCTTTTCCACTCTGTCTAGAAAGGAGAAAGTGTGCCAGCACAGCAAATGCCCCCCGGACTTTCCCTGCAATTCAGCAAGTGCTTTGCAGCTTGAAATTGGAAGGAAAGCCTCAGATTTAGCAGCCAGAGCTTCAGGAGGAGCAGCAGCGAGCACAGCATCGCTTTTGCAGCAGCTCCTTCCATGTTCATGTTTTTGGGAGTGGAAAGGCTTGCAGAGTGTTCAAGTAGCTTTTTCTCTCCGCTGGAAAGCTGCAGGCTCAGTGCCAGTGTTCTGCAGCTTCTTTCTTCACGTTTCAGCAGCTAGCACGCTCTCCGTGTGCAGGAGAAGCGGCTGAGGCTTCCTTGCCGGAGACGAGGCACCTTCGCCGGCAGAGAGCCTCCGGCCGGCCGCGGTGCGCTCCGGAGCGGGGGCTTGTGCCGAAAGAGGCCGGGAACAGGCGCTTACCTTCGGACAGCTCCGGATGCCCGTCTAATGCGTCTCTTGTCGCCTACACGGCAGGGAAAAGCTTTTCCACTCTGTCTAGGAAGGAGAAAGTGTGCCAGCAGAGCAAATGCCTCCCGGACTTTCCCTGCAATTCAGCAAGTGCTTTGCAGCTTGAAATTGGAAGGAAAGCCTCAGATTTAGCAGCCAGAGCTTCAGGAGGAGCAGCAGCGAGCACAGCATCGGTTTTGCAGCAGCTCCTTCCATGTGCATGTTTTTGGGAGTGGAAAGGCTTGCAGAGTGTTAAAGTAGCTTTTTCTCTCCGCTGGAAAGCTGCACGCTCAGTGCCAGTGTTCTGCAGCTTCTTTCTTCACGTTTCAGCAGCTAGCACGCTCTCCGTGTGCAGGAGAAGCGGCTGAGGCTTCCTTGCCGGAGACGAGGCACCTTCGCCGGCAGAGAGCCTCCGGCCGGCCGCGGTGCGCTCCGGAGCGGGGGCTTGTGCCGAAAGAGGCCGGGAAGAGGCGCTTACCTTCGGACAGCTCCGGATGCCTGTCTAATGCGTCTCTTGTCGCCTACACGGCAGGGAAAAGCTTTTCCACTCTGTCTAGGAAGGAGAAAGTGTGCCAGCACAGCAAATGCCTCCCGGACTTTCCCTGCAATTCAGCAAGTGCTTTGCAGCTTGAAATTGGAAGGAAAGCCTCAGATTTAGCAGCCAGAGCTTCAGGAGGAGCAGCAGCGAGAACAGCATCGCTTTTGCAGCAGCTCCTTCCATGTGCATGTTTTTGGGAGTGGAAAGGCTTGCAGAGTGTTCAAGTAGCTTTTTCTCTCCGCTGGAAAGCTGCACGCTCAGTGCCAGTGTTCTGCAGCTTCTTTCTTCACGTTTCAGCAGCTAGCACGCTCTCCGTGTGCAGGAGAAGCGGCTGAGGCTTCCTTGCCGGAGAAGCGGCACCTTCGCCGGCAGAGAGCATCCTGCCGGCCGCGGTGCGCTCCGGAGCGGGGGCTTGTGCCGAAAGAGGCCGGGAACAGGCGCTTACCTTCGGACAGCTCCGGATGCCCGTCTAATGCGTCTCTTGTCGCCTACACGGCAGGGAAAAGCTTTTCCACTCTGTCTAGGAAGGAGAAAGTGTGCCAGCAGAGCAAATGCCTCCCGGACGTTCCCTGCAATTCAGCAAGTGCTTTGCAGCTTGAAATTGGAAGGAAAGCCTCAGATTTAGCAGCCAGAGCTTCAGGAGGAGCAGCAGCGAGCACAGCATCGCTTTTGCAGCAGCTCCTTCCATGTGCATGTTTTTGGGAGTGGAAAGGCTTGCAGAGTGTTCAAGTAGCTTTTTCTCTCCGCTGGAAAGCTGCAGGCTCAGTGCCAGTGTTCTGCAGCTTCTTTCTTCACGTTTCAGCAGCTAGCACGCTCTCCGTGTGCAGGAGAAGCGGCTGAGGCTTCCTTGCCGGAGACGAGGCACCTTCGCCGGCAGAGAGCCTCCGGCCGGCCGCGGTGCGCTCCGGAGCGGGGGCTTGTGCCGAAAGAGGCCGGGAACAGGCGCTTACCTTCGGACAGCTCCGGATGCCCGTCTAATGCGTCTCTTGTCGCCTACACGGCAGGGAAAAGCTTTTCCACTCTGTCTAGAAAGGAGAAAGTGTGCCAGCACAGCAAATGCCTCCCGGACTTTCCCTGCAATTCAGCAAGTGCTTTGCAGCTTGAAATTGGAAGGAAAGCCTCAGATTTAGCAGCCAGAGCTTCAGGAGGAGCAGCAGCGAGAACAGCATCGCTTTTGCAGCAGCTCCTTCCATGTGCATGTTTTTGGGAGTGGAAAGGCTTGCAGAGTGTTCAAGTAGCTTTTTCTCTCCGCTGGAAAGCTGCACGCTCAGTGCCAGTGTTCTGCAGCTTCTTTCTTCACGTTTCAGCAGCTAGCACGCTCTCCGTGTGCAGGAGAAGCGGCTGAGGCTTCCTTGCCGGAGAAGCGGCACCTTCGCCGGCAGAGAGCCTCCGGCCGGCCGCGGTGCGCTCCGGAGCGGGGGCTTGTGCCGAAAGAGGCCGGGAACAGGCGCTTACCTTCGGACAGCTCCGGATGCCCGTCTAATGCGTCTCTTGTCGCCTACACGGCAGGGAAAAGCTTTTCCACTCTGTCTAGAAATGAGAAAGTGTGCCAGCAGAGCAAATGCCTCCCGGACTTTCCCTGCAATTCAGCAAGTGCTTTGCAGCTTGAAATTGGAAGGAAAGCCTCAGATTTAGCAGCCAAAGCTTCAGGAGCAGCAGCAGCGAGCACAGCATCGCTTTTGCAGCAGCTCCTTCCATGTGCATGTTTTTGGGAGTGGAAAGGCTTGCAGAGTGTTCAAGTAGCTTTTTCTCTCCGCTGGAAAGCTGCAGGCTCAGTGCCAGTGTTCTGCAGCGTCTTTCTTCACGTTTCAGCAGCTAGCACGCTCTCCGTGTGCAGGAGAAGCGGCTGAGGCTTCCTTGCCGGAGAAGCGGCACCTTCGCCGGCAGAGAGCCTCCGGCCGGCCGCGGTGCGCTCCGGAGCGGGGGCTTGTGCCGAAAGAGGCCGGGAACAGGCGCTTACCTTCGGACAGCTCCGGATGCCCGTCTAATGCGTCTCTTGTCGCCTACACGGCAGGGAAAAGCTTTTCCACTCTGTCTAGGAAGAAGAAAGTGTGCCAGCACAGCAAATGCCTCCCGGACTTTCCCTGCAATTCAGCAAGTGCTTTGCAGCTTGAAATTGGAAGGAAAGCCTCAGATTTAGCAGCCAGAGCTTCAGGAGGAGCAGCAGCGAGCACAGCATCGCTTTTGCAGCAGCTCCTTCCATGTGCATGTTTTTGGGAGTGGAAAGGCTTGCAGAGTGTTCAAGTAGCTTTTTCTCTCCGCTGGAAAGCTGCACGCTCAGTGCCAGTGTTCTGCAGCTTCTTTCTTCACGTTTCAGCAGCTAGCACGCTCTCCGTGTGCAGGAGAAGCGGCTGAGGCTTCCTTGCCGGAGAAGCGGCACCTTCGCCGGCAGAGAGCATCCTGCCGGCCGCGGTGCGCTCCGGAGCGGGGGCTTGTGCCGAAAGAGGCCGGGAACAGGCGCTTACCTTCGGACAGCTCCGGATGCCCGTCTAATGCGTCTCTTGTCGCCTACACGGCAGGGAAAAGCTTTTCCACTCTGTCTAGGAAGGAGAAAGTGTGCCAGCAGAGCAAATGCCTCCCGGACGTTCCCTGCAATTCAGCAAGTGCTTTGCAGCTTGAAATTGGAAGGAAAGCCTCAGATTTAGCAGCCAGAGCTTCAGGAGGAGCAGCAGCGAGCACAGCATCGCTTTTGCAGCAGCTCCTTCCATGTGCATGTTTTTGGGAGTGGAAAGGCTTGCAGAGTGTTCAAGTAGCTTTTTCTCTCCGCTGGAAAGCTGCAGGCTCAGTGCCAGTGTTCTGCAGCTTCTTTCTTCACGTTTCAGCAGCTAGCACGCTCTCCGTGTGCAGGAGAAGCGGCTGAGGCTTCCTTGCCGGAGACGAGGCACCTTCGCCGGCAGAGAGCCTCCGGCCGGCCGCGGTGCGCTCCGGAGCGGGGGCTTGTGCCGAAAGAGGCCGGGAACAGGCGCTTACCTTCGGACAGCTCCGGATGCCCGTCTAATGCGTCTCTTGTCGCCTACACGGCAGGGAAAAGCTTTTCCACTCTGTCTAGGAAGGAGAAAGTGTGCCAGCACAGCAAATGCCTCCCGGACTTTCCCTGCAATTCAGCAAGTGCTTTGCAGCTTGAAATTGGAAGGAAAGCCTCAGATTTAGCAGCCAGAGCTTCAGGAGGAGCAGCAGCGAGAACAGCATCGCTTTTGCAGCAGCTCCTTCCATGTGCATGTTTTTGGGAGTGGAAAGGCTTGCAGAGTGTTCAAGTAGCTTTTTCTCTCCGCTGGAAAGCTGCACGCTCAGTGCCAGTGTTCTGCAGCTTCTTTCTTCACGTTTCAGCAGCTAGCACGCTCTCCGTGTGCAGGAGAAGCGGCTGAGGCTTCCTTGCCGGAGAAGCGGCACCTTCGCCGGCAGAGAGCCTCCGGCCGGCCGCGGT
Organism: Fringilla coelebs; assembly: GCF_963513975.1. NCBI lineage: Eukaryota > Metazoa > Chordata > Aves > Passeriformes > Fringillidae > Fringilla > Fringilla coelebs. Next base: position 607,351 of record NW_028167472.1, on the reverse strand, counting down.
GCGCTCCGGAGCGGGGGCTTGTGCCGAAAGAGGCCGGCAACAGGCGCTTACCTTCGGACAGCTCCGGATGCCCGTCTAATGCGTCTCTTGTCGCCTACACGGCAGGGAAAAGCTTTTCCACTCTGTCTAGAAAGGAGAAAGTGTGCCAGCAGAGCAAATGCCTCCCGGACTTTCCCTGCAATTCAGCAAGTGCTTTGCAGCTTGAAATTGGAAGGAAAGCCTCAGATTTAGCAGCCAGAGCTTCAGGAGGAGCAGCAGCGAGCACAGCATCGCTTTTGCAGCAGCTCCTTCCATGTGCATGTTTTTGGGAGTGGAAAGGCTTGCAGAGTGTTCAAGTAGCTTTTTCTCTCCGCTGGAAAGCTGCAGGCTCAGTGCCAGTGTTCTGCAGCTTCTTTCTTCACGTTTCAGCAGCTAGCACGCTCTCCGTGTGCAGGAGAAGCGGCTGAGGCTTCCTTGCCGGAGACGAGGCACCTTCGCCGGCAGAGAGCCTCCGGCCGGCCGCGGTGCGCTCCGGAGCGGGGGCTTGTGCCGAAAGAGGCCGGGAACAGGCGCTTACCTTCGGACAGCTCCGGATGCCCGTCTAATGCGTCTCTTGTCGCCTACACGGCAGGGAAAAGCTTTTCCACTCTGTCTAGAAAGGAGAAAGTGTGCCAGCACAGCAAATGCCTCCCGGACTTTCCCTGCAATTCAGCAAGTGCTTTGCAGCTTGAAATTGGAAGGAAAGCCTCAGATTTAGCAGCCAGAGCTTCAGGAGGAGCAGCAGCGAGCACAGCATCGCTTTTGCAGCAGCTCCTTCCATGTGCATGTTTTTGGGAGTGGAAAGGCTTGCAGAGTGTTCAAGTAGCTTTTTCTCTCCGCTGGAAAGCTGCACGCTCAGTGCCAGTGTTCTGCAGCTTCTTTCTTCACGTTTCAGCAGCTAGCACGCTCTCCGTGTGCAGGAGAAGCGGCTGAGGCTTCCTTGCCGGAGAAGCGGCACCTTCGCCGGCAGAGAGCCTCCGGCCGGCCGCGGTGCGCTCCGGAGCGGGGGCTTGTGCCGAAAGAGGCCGGGAACAGGCGCTTACCTTCGGACAGCTCCGGATGCCCGTCTAATGCGTCTCTTGTCGCCTACACGGCAGGGAAAAGCTTTTCCACTCTGTCTAGAAAGGAGAAAGTGTGCCAGCAGAGCAAATGCCTCCCGGACTTTCCCTGCAATTCAGCAAGTGCTTTGCAGCTTGAAATTGGAAGGAAAGCCTCAGATTTAGCAGCCAAAGCTTCAGGAGCAGCAGCAGCGAGCACAGCATCGCTTTTGCAGCAGCTCCTTCCATGTGCATGTTTTTGGGAGTGGAAAGGCTTGCAGAGTGTTCAAGTAGCTTTTTCTCTCCGCTGGAAAGCTGCAGGCTCAGTGCCAGTGTTCTGCAGCGTCTTTCTTCACGTTTCAGCAGCTAGCACGCTCTCCGTGTGCAGGAGAAGCGGCTGAGGCTTCCTTGCCGGAGACGAGGCACCTTCGCCGGCAGAGAGCCTCCGGCCGGCCGCGGTGCGCTCCGGAGCGGGGGCTTGTGCCGAAAGAGGCCGGGAACAGGCGCTTACCTTCGGACAGCTCCGGATGCCCGTCTAATGCGTCTCTTGTCGCCTACACGGCAGGGAAAAGCTTTTCCACTCTGTCTAGGAAGAAGAAAGTGTGCCAGCACAGCAAATGCCTCCCGGACTTTCCCTGCAATTCAGCAAGTGCTTTGCAGCTTGAAATTGGAAGGAAAGCCTCAGATTTAGCAGCCAGAGCTTCAGGAGGAGCAGCAGCGAGAACAGCATCGCTTTTGCAGCAGCTCCTTCCATGTGCATGTTTTTGGGAGTGGAAAGGCTTGCAGAGTGTTCAAGTAGCTTTTTCTCTCCGCTGGAAAGCTGCACGCTCAGTGCCAGTGTTCTGCAGCTTCTTTCTTCACGTTTCAGCAGCTAGCACGCTCTCCGTGTGCAGGAGAAGCGGCTGAGGCTTCCTTGCCGGAGAAGCGGCACCTTCGCCGGCAGAGAGCATCCTGCCGGCCGCGGTGCGCTCCGGAGCGGGGGCTTGTGCCGAAAGAGGCCGGCAACAGGCGCTTACCTTCGGACAGCTCCGGATGCCCGTCTAATGCGTCTCTTGTCGCCTACACGGCAGGGAAAAGCTTTTCCACTCTGTCTAGGAAGGAGAAAGTGTGCCAGCAGAGCAAATGCCTCCCGGACGTTCCCTGCAATTCAGCAAGTGCTTTGCAGCTTGAAATTGGAAGGAAAGCCTCAGATTTAGCAGCCAGAGCTTCAGGAGGAGCAGCAGCGAGCACAGCATCGCTTTTGCAGCAGCTCCTTCCATGTGCATGTTTTTGGGAGTGGAAAGGCTTGCAGAGTGTTCAAGTAGCTTTTTCTCTCCGCTGGAAAGCTGCACGCTCAGTGCCAGTGTTCTGCAGCTTCTTTCTTCACGTTTCAGCAGCTAGCACGCTCTCCGTGTGCAGGAGAAGCGGCTGAGGCTTCCTTGCCGGAGACGAGGCACCTTCGCCGGCAGAGAGCCTCCGGCCGGCCGCGGTGCGCTCCGGAGCGGGGGCTTGTGCCGAAAGAGGCCGGGAACAGGCGCTTACCTTCGGACAGCTCCGGATGCCCGTCTAATGCGTCTCTTGTCGCCTACACGGCAGGGAAAAGCTTTTCCACTCTGTCTAGGAAGGAGAAAGTGTGCCAGCACAGCAAATGCCTCCCGGACTTTCCCTGCAATTCAGCAAGTGCTTTGCAGCTTGAAATTGGAAGGAAAGCCTCAGATTTAGCAGCCAGAGCTTCAGGAGGAGCAGCAGCGAGAACAGCATCGCTTTTGCAGCAGCTCCTTCCATGTGCATGTTTTTGGGAGTGGAAAGGCTTGCAGAGTGTTCAAGTAGCTTTTTCTCTCCGCTGGAAAGCTGCACGCTCAGTGCCAGTGTTCTGCAGCTTCTTTCTTCACGTTTCAGCAGCTAGCACGCTCTCCGTGTGCAGGAGAAGCGGCTGAGGCTTCCTTGCCGGAGAAGCGGCACCTTCGCCGGCAGAGAGCCTCCGGCCGGCCGCGGTGCGCTCCGGAGCGGGGGCTTGTGCCGAAAGAGGCCGGGAACAGGCGCTTCCCTTCGGACAGCTCCGGATGCCCGTCTAATGCGTCTCTTGTCGCCTACACGGCAGGGAAAAGCTTTTCCACTCTGTCTAGAAAGGAGAAAGTGTGCCAGCAGAGCAAATGCCTCCCGGACTTTCCCTGCAATTCAGCAAGTGCTTTGCAGCTTGAAATTGGAAGGAAAGCCTCAGATTTAGCAGCCAGAGCTTCAGGAGGAGCAGCAGCGAGCACAGCATCGCTTTTGCAGCAGCTCCTTCCATGTGCATGTTTTTGGGAGTGGAAAGGCTTGCAGAGTGTTCAAGTAGCTTTTTCTCTCCGCTGGAAAGCTGCACGCTCAGTGCCAGTGTTCTGCAGCTTCTTTCTTCACGTTTCAGCAGCTAGCACGCTCTCCGTGTGCAGGAGAAGCGGCTGAGGCTTCCTTGCCGGAGAAGCGGCACCTTCGCCGGCAGAGAGCCTCCGGCCGGCCGCGGTGCGCTCCGGAGCGGGGGCTTGTGCCGAAAGAGGCCGGGAACAGGCGCTTACCTTCGGACAGCTCCGGATGCCCGTCTAATGCGTCTCTTGTCGCCTACACGGCAGGGAAAAGCTTTTCCACTCTGTCTAGGAAGGAGAAAGTGTGCCAGCAGAGCAAATGCCTCCCGGACGTTCCCTGCAATTCAGCAAGTGCTTTGCAGCTTGAAATTGGAAGGAAAGCCTCAGATTTAGCAGCCAGAGCTTCAGGAGGAGCAGCAGCGAGCACAGCATCGCTTTTGCAGCAGCTCCTTCCATGTGCATGTTTTTGGGAGTGGAAAGGCTTGCAGAGTGTTCAAGTAGCTTTTTCTCTCCGCTGGAAAGCTGCACGCTCAGTGCCAGTGTTCTGCAGCTTCTTTCTTCACGTTTCAGCAGCTAGCACGCTCTCCGTGTGCAGGAGAAGCGGCTGAGGCTTCCTTGCCGGAGACGAGGCACCTTCGCCGGCAGAGAGCCTCCGGCCGGCCGCGGTGCGCTCCGGAGCGGGGGCTTGTGCCGAAAGAGGCCGGGAACAGGCGCTTACCTTCGGACAGCTCCGGATGCCCGTCTAATGCGTCTCTTGTCGCCTACACGGCAGGGAAAAGCTTTTCCACTCTGTCTAGGAAGGAGAAAGTGTGCCAGCACAGCAAATGCCTCCCGGACTTTCCCTGCAATTCAGCAAGTGCTTTGCAGCTTGAAATTGGAAGGAAAGCCTCAGATTTAGCAGCCAGAGCTTCAGGAGGAGCAGCAGCGAGCACAGCATCGCTTTTGCAGCAGCTCCTTCCATGTGCATGTTTTTGGGAGTGGAAAGGCTTGCAGAGTGTTCAAGTAGCTTTTTCTCTCCGCTGGAAAGCTGCACGCTCAGTGCCAGTGTTCTGCAGCTTCTTTCTTCACGTTTCAGCAGCTAGCACGCTCTCCGTGTGCAGGAGAAGCGGCTGAGGCTTCCTTGCCGGAGAAGCGGCACCTTCGCCGGCAGAGAGCCTCCGGCCGGCCGCGGTGCGCTCCGGAGCGGGGGCTTGTGCCGAAAGAGGCCGGGAACAGGCGCTTCCCTTCGGACAGCTCCGGATGCCCGTCTAATGCGTCTCTTGTCGCCTACACGGCAGGGAAAAGCTTTTCCACTCTGTCTAGAAAGGAGAAAGTGTGCCAGCACAGCAAATGCCTCCCGGACTTTCCCTGCAATTCAGCAAGTGCTTTGCAGCTTGAAATTGGAAGGAAAGCCTCAGATTTAGCAGCCAGAGCTTCAGGAGGAGCAGCAGCGAGCACAGCATCGCTTTTGCAGCAGCTCCTTCCATGTGCATGTTTTTGGGAGTGGAAAGGCTTGCAGAGTGTTCAAGTAGCTTTTTCTCTCCGCTGGAAAGCTGCACGCTCAGTGCCAGTGTTCTGCAGCTTCTTTCTTCACGTTTCAGCAGCTAGCACGCTCTCCGTGTGCAGGAGAAGCGGCTGAGGCTTCCTTGCCGGAGAAGCGGCACCTTCGCCGGCAGAGAGCCTCCGGCCGGCCGCGGTGCGCTCCGGAGCGGGGGCTTGTGCCGAAAGAGGCCGGGAACAGGCGCTTCCCTTCGGACAGCTCCGGATGCCCGTCTAATGCGTCTCTTGTCGCCTACACGGCAGGGAAAAGCTTTTCCACTCTGTCTAGAAAGGAGAAAGTGTGCCAGCACAGCAAATGCCTCCCGGACTTTCCCTGCAATTCAGCAAGTGCTTTGCAGCTTGAAATTGGAAGGAAAGCCTCAGATTTAGCAGCCAGAGCTTCAGGAGGAGCAGCAGCGAGCACAGCATCGCTTTTGCAGCAGCTCCTTCCATGTGCATGTTTTTGGGAGTGGAAAGGCTTGCAGAGTGTTCAAGTAGCTTTTTCTCTCCGCTGGAAAGCTGCAGGCTCAGTGCCAGTGTTCTGCAGCTTCTTTCTTCACGTTTCAGCAGCTAGCACGCTCTCCGTGTGCAGGAGAAGCGGCTGAGGCTTCCTTGCCGGAGACGAGGCACCTTCGCCGGCAGAGAGCCTCCGGCCGGCCGCGGTGCGCTCCGGAGCGGGGGCTTGTGCCGAAAGAGGCCGGCAACAGGCGCTTACCTTCGGACAGCTCCGGATGCCCGTCTAATGCGTCTCTTGTCGCCTACACGGCAGGGAAAAGCTTTTCCACTCTGTCTAGGAAGGAGAAAGTGTGCCAGCACAGCAAATGCCTCCCGGACTTTCCCTGCAATTCAGCAAGTGCTTTGCAGCTTGAAATTTGATGGAAAGCCTCAGATTTAGCAGCCAGAGCTTCAGGAGGAGCAGCAGCGAGCACAGCATCGCTTTTGCAGCAGCTCCTTCCATGTGCATGTTTTTGGGAGTGGAAAGGCTTGCAGAGTGTTCAAGTAGCTTTTTCTCTCCGCTGGAAAGCTGCAGGCTCAGTGCCAGTGTTCTGCAGCTTCTTTCTTCACGTTTCAGCAGCTAGCACGCTCTCCGTGTGCAGGAGAAGCGGCTGAGGCTTCCTTGCCGGAGAAGCGGCACCTTCGCCGGCAGAGAGCATCCTGCCGGCCGCGGTGCGCTCCGGAGCGGGGGCTTGTGCCGAAAGAGGCCGGGAAGAGGCGCTTACCTTCGGACAGCTCCGGATGCCCGTCTAATGCGTCTCTTGTCGCCTACACGGCAGGGAAAAGCTTTTCCACTCTGTCTAGGAAGGAGAAAGTGTGCCAGCACAGCAAATGCCTCCCGGACTTTCCCTGCAATTCAGCAAGTGCTTTGCAGCTTGAAATTGGAAGGAAAGCCTCAGATTTAGCAGCCAGAGCTTCAGGAGGAGCAGCAGCGAGAACAGCATCGCTTTTGCAGCAGCTCCTTCCATGTGCATGTTTTTGGGAGTGGAAAGGCTTGCAGAGTGTTCAAGTAGCTTTTTCTCTCCGCTGGAAAGCTGCACGCTCAGTGCCAGTGTTCTGCAGCTTCTTTCTTCACGTTTCAGCAGCTAGCACGCTCTCCGTGTGCAGGAGAAGCGGCTGAGGCTTCCTTGCCGGAGAAGCGGCACCTTCGCCGGCAGAGAGCCTCCGGCCGGCCGCGGTGCGCTCCGGAGCGGGGGCTTGTGCCGAAAGAGGCCGGCAACAGGCGCTTACCTTCGGACAGCTCCGGATGCCCGTCTAATGCGTCTCTTGTCGCCTACACGGCAGGGAAAAGCTTTTCCACTCTGTCTAGGAAGGAGAAAGTGTGCCAGCACAGCAAATGCCTCCCGGACTTTCCCTGCAATTCAGCAAGTGCTTTGCAGCTTGAAATTGGAAGGAAAGCCTCAGATTTAGCAGCCAGAGCTTCAGGAGGAGCAGCAGCGAGAACAGCATCGCTTTTGCAGCAGCTCCTTCCATGTGCATGTTTTTGGGAGTGGAAAGGCTTGCAGAGTGTTCAAGTAGCTTTTTCTCTCCGCTGGAAAGCTGCACGCTCAGTGCCAGTGTTCTGCAGCTTCTTTCTTCACGTTTCAGCAGCTAGCACGCTCTCCGTGTGCAGGAGAAGCGGCTGAGGCTTCCTTGCCGGAGAAGCGGCACCTTCGCCGGCAGAGAGCCTCCGGCCGGCCGCGGTGCGCTCCGGAGCGGGGGCTTGTGCCGAAAGAGGCCGGGAACAGGCGCTTCCCTTCGGACAGCTCCGGATGCCCGTCTAATGCGTCTCTTGTCGCCTACACGGCAGGGAAAAGCTTTTCCACTCTGTCTAGAAAGGAGAAAGTGTGCCAGCACAGCAAATGCCTCCCGGACTTTCCCTGCAATTCAGCAAGTGCTTTGCAGCTTGAAATTGGAAGGAAAGCCTCAGATTTAGCAGCCAGAGCTTCAGGAGGAGCAGCAGCGAGCACAGCATCGCTTTTGCAG
>NW_028167473.1:0-60551 GCF_963513975.1 Fringilla coelebs | reverse complement strand
GGGGAACTGGGGGGGACTGGGGGGCACTGGGAGGGACTGGGGGGCACTGGGAGGGACTGGGGGGGAACTGGGTCTGCGCTGGGCCATACTGGGCCGTACTGAGAGGCACTGGGATGTGCTGGGCGTTCATTGGCCTGCACTGGGCTGAACTGGGCTGTACTGGGATGTACTGGGCTGTACTGGGATGTACTGGGCTGTACTGGGCCATTCCAGGATGTGCTGGGCTGTACTGGGCTGTACTGGGCTGTACTGGGCTGAAATGGGATGTACTGGGCTGTACTGGGCCATTCCAGGATGTACTGGGATGTACTGGGCTGTACTGGGCTGTATTGGGATGTACTGGGATGTACTGGGATGTACTGGGCTGTGCTGGGCTGCACTGGGCTGTACTGGGCTGTGCTGGGCTGCACTGGGCTGTACTGGGATGTACTGGGCTGTACTGGGCCATTCCAGGATGTGCTGGGCTGTACTGGGATGTACTGGGCTGTACTGGGATGTACTGGGCTGTACTGGGATGTACTGGGCTGTGCTGGGATGTACTGGGATGTACTGGGATGTACTGGGCTGTGCTGGGCTGCACTGGGCTGTACTGGGCTGTGCTGGGCTGCACTGGGCTGTACTGGGATGTACTGGGCTGTACTGGGCCATTCCAGGATGTGCTGGGCTGTACTGGGATGTACTGGGCTGTACTGGGATGTACTGGGCTGTACTGGGCCATTCCAGGATATGCCGGGCTGTGCTGGGGTGTACTGGGCTGTACTGGGCTGTACTGGGCTGTAATGGGCTGTGCTGGGCTGTACTGGGATGCACTGGGCTGTACTGGGCTGTACTGGGATGTACTGGGCTGTACTGGTCTGTACTGGGCTGAACTGGGATGTACTGGACTGTACTGGGCCATTCTAGGATGTACTGGGATGTACTGGGCTGTATTGGGATGTACTGGGTGTGCACTGGCCTGCACTGGGCTGTACTGGGATGTACTGGGCTGTACTGGGATGTACTGGGCTGTACTAGGCCATTCCAGGATGTACTGGGCTGTACTGGGATGTACTGGGTGTGCACTGGCCTCCACTGGGCTGTACTGGGATGTACTGGGATGCACTGGCCTCTACTGGGCTGTACTGGGCTGCACTGGGCTGTACTGGGATGTACTGGGCTGTACTGGGCCATTCCAGGATGTGCTGGGATGTACTGGGATGTACTGGGATGTATTGGGATGTACTGGGTGTGCACTGGCCTGCACTGGGCTGTACTGGGATGCACTGGGCTGTACTGAGATGTACTGGGCTGTACTGGGCTGTACTGGGCTGTACTGGGCCATGCTGGGATGTACTGGGCTGTACTGGGCCATTCCAGGCTGTACTGGGATGTACTGGGCGTGCACTGGCCTGCACTGGGCTGTACTGGGATGTACTGGGCTGTACTGGGCCATTCCTGAATGTACTGGGATGTACTGGGATGTACTGGGATGTGCTGGGCTGTACTGGGCTGTACTGGGCTGTACTGGGATGTACTGGGCCATGCTGTGCCATGCTGGGCTGTACTGGGTTATACTGGGCTGTGCTGGGATGTACTGGGATGTACTGGGCCATGCTGGGCCATGCTGGGTTGTACTGGGTTATACTGGGCTGTGCTGGGCCATGCTGGGCCGTGCTAGGATGTACTGAGATATACTGGGTTATACTGGGCTGTACTGGGCTGGACTGGGATGTACTGGGCTGTGCTGGGATGTGCTGGGATGTGCTGGGCTGTACTGGGATGTGCTGGGCTGTACTGGGATGTGCTGGGATGTACTGGGCCGTACTGGGCCATGCTGGGCTGTACTGGGATGTGCTGGGTTATACTGGGCTGTGCTGGGCCATGCTGGTGTGTACTGGGATTTATTGGGCCATAGTGGTCCATACTGGGCTGTGCTGGGCCATGCTGGGCCATACTGGTCCATAGTGGTCCATGCTGGGATGTACTGGGCCATACGGGGCCATGCTGGGCCATGCTGGGCTGTACTGGCCCATACTGGTCCATGCTGGGATATACTGGGCCGTACGGGGCCATGCTGGGCCGTGCTGGGATGTGCTGGTCCGTACTGGGTTGTACTGGTCCGTACTGGGCTGTACTGGGCCATGTTACCCTGGAATGGACCCTGTGGGGGATGCTGGGCTGGACTGGGCCGGACTGGGCTGGACTGGGCTGAACTGGGATGAACTGGGCCATGCTGGGCTGAACCAGCTGCTCAGCTGGTCTGTATTGGTCTCTACTGGTCCATACTGGTCTGTACTGGTCCATACTGGTCCGTACTGGTCTGTACTGGTCCATACTGGTCTGTACTGGTCTGTACTGGTACGTACTGGGTCCATACTGGTCCATACTGGTCTGTACTGGTCTGTACTGGTCCGTACTGGTCTGTACTGGTCCGTACTGGTCCGTACTGGTCCGTACTGGTCTGTACTGGTCCATACTGGTCCGTACTGGTCCGTACTGGTCTGTCCCCTGTCCCCACAGGCCCCACGGCGACGCCTGGACAGGACCAACATGGAGCCCTGAGAGGAGGTACTGGGACAACTGGGATCTTACTGGGATCACTGGGATCTTACTGGGACAACTGGGATCTTACTGGGACAGCTGGGATCTCACTGGGGTCTCACTGGGATCTACTGGGATCTCACTGGGGTTTCATGGTGTGCTGTGGGATCTTGCGGGACAGGCAGGATCTACTGGGATCTACTGGGATCCACTGGGCTCTGCTGGGATCCTGGGGATCTCCTGGCATCCTCTGGGGGTCTGTGGGATCTCAGGGGGCTCCGCTGGGATCTACTGGGATCTGTTGGGATCCTGGGGATCCCCTGGGCTCTGCTGGGATCCACTGGGCTCTGCTGGGATCCACTGGGCTCCCCTGAGCTCTGTTGGGATCTGCTGGGATCCTGGGGACCCCCTGGACTCCCCTGGGATCTGCTGGGATCCTGGGGATCTCCTGGGCTCTGCTGGACTCCCCTGGGCTCTGTTGGGATCTGCTGGGATCCTGGGGCTCCCCTGGGCTCCGCTGGGATCCCCTGGGCTCTGCTGGGATCCCCTGGGCTCCCCTGGGCTCCGCTGGGCTCCCCTGGGCTTGGCTGGGATCCCCTGGGCTCCCCTGGACTCCCCGGGGCTCCCCTGGACTCCCCTGGGCTTGGCTGGGATCCCCTGGGATCCCCTGGACTCCCCGGGGCTCCGCCGCGCCGCCCGTGACCCGCCGTTGTTTCCCGGCGCGCAGGCGTGGCCGCGGGGATGGCGAAGCTGCTGGTGCCGCTGGTGATGCTGGGCGCCGTGTCCGGGGCGGGGGTCCCGGTGTCGCCGCCGTCGTCGCCGCGCTGCCCCCCGCGCTGCCTGTGCCCCGCGGCCGCGCCCAGCCCCACGCTGCTGTGCGCCCGCACCGGGCTGCTGGCCGTGCCGCCCAGCCTGGACCGCGGCGCCGTGGAGCTGCGCCTGGCCGACAACTTCATCGGCGCCGTGGGCCGCGCCGACTTCGCCAACATGAGCAGCCTGGTGCACCTGACGCTGTCGCGGAACGGGCTCCGCCGCCTCGCCCCCGGCGCCTTCGCCGACCTGCGGGCGCTGCGGGCGCTGCACCTGGACGGGAACCGGCTGCCGGCGCTGAGCGGGCCGCAGCTGCGCGGGCTGGCCAGCCTGCGCCACCTCATCCTGGCCAACAACCAGCTGGCCGCCATCGACGCCGCCGCCTTCGCCGCCTTCGCCGCCACCGTGGAGGACCTGGACCTGTCGCACAACAACCTGCCGGCGCTGCCCTGGGACGCCGTGGCCGCCATGGGCAGCCTGGCCACGCTGACTCTGGACCACAACCTGCTGGAGCGGGTGCCGGCGGGCGCCGTGGCGCGGCTGCCGCGCCTGGCCCGGCTGGACCTGACGGCCAACCGGCTGCGGGCGCTGCCGCCGGTGCCGGGGCCGCCGGGGCCGGCGCTGGCGGCCGGGGGGAACCCGCTGCACTGCAACTGCGAACTGCTGTGGCTGCGCCGCGTGGCCCAGCCGGGCCGCCTGGAGACCTGCGCCACGCCGGCGCCGCTGGCCGGGCGGCTGCTGGGCGCCGTGCCCGAGGAGGAGCTGACCTGCCGGGCGCCCGCCGTCACCGCCGCGGCCGCGCACCCGCCCGCCGTCACCGAGGGGCAGCCGCTGCGGCTGGGCTGCGCCGCCGTCGGGGACCCGCCGCCCGCGCTGCACTGGCTGGGCCCCGACGGGCGCGTGGTGCAGAACGGCTCCCGGCGCTCGGTGGGCGCCGACGGCTCCCTGGAGCTCCGCGTGGCCACGCTGCGGGACCACGGGGGCTTCACCTGCGTGGCCGCCAACGCCGCGGGCGAGGCGGCGGCGCGCGTGGACGTGGTGGTGGTGCCGCTGCCGGTGCCGCGGGGGGCGCGGGACGGGGACGGGGACGGCGCCGAGGCGGGGCCCGGCCCCTCGGATATGGCCCAGGCGGGCGGCAATGACACCTGGGGAGGGCCCGGGGAGCGGCGGGTGGTGGCGGCCGAGGTGACGGCGTCCTCGGCGCGGATCCGGTGGCTGCCGCAGCGCCACGTGCCCGGCGTGCGCATGGTGCAGATCCAGTACAACAGCTCGGCCGACGACGCCCTGGTCTACAGGTGGGCACCTGGGAGCCCCCGGGCAGGGGTCCTGAGGGGCTGGAAAGGGGCTGGGAGGGGTCTGGGGAAGACCTGGGGTGCACCAGGGGAGTCTGGGGAGAGCTCAAGTGGGTTTGGGGCAGTGCTGGGGAGGTGGGGGGGGGCTTCAAGTGGATTTTGGGGGCTCCAGGGTGGTCTGGGGGAAGCTCAAGGGGGCTTGGGGCAGTGCTGGGGAGGTCGGGGGGCCTTCAAGTGGATTTTGGAGGCGTCTTGGGAGCTCCAGGGTGGTCTGGGGGGCTCCCGGGGCAGGCTCAGCTGGGTTTTGAGAGTCCCTGTGGGGCTCCAGGGGGGATTTAGGAATGATGTGTGTGTCCTGGAGGGTTCAGGGGGGTATTGGGGGGTCCTGGGGGGGGCCTCTGAGGGAATCTGGGGGGTATCAAGGAAATTCTGCATGTCTGGGGGGCTTCAGGGGGGTCCCTGGCACGGTCCTAGGGGCGCTCAGGAGGGTCCTGGGGAGTCTTCGAGGTGTCTGGGGGGGGATTGAGGAGGCGTTTGGGAGATCCTGGGACTCTCTGAGGGGTCCTGGGTGGGTTTTCTGCTCCCTGCGGTGGGGGGGGGGGGCGAAAGGGGGGTGCCGGGGCCTCGCCCCTCCCCCGACTCCCCCTCACCCCCTCCCCAGGTTGTTGCCCCCCTCCAGCCGCACCTTCGTGCTGCGGGACTTGGCCCCGGGGCGCCAGTACGAGCTCTGCGTGTCCGCGCTGCGCGTGGCCGGGGACCCCCCCGCCGCCCCCCGCCCGCTCGGCTGCGTCTCCTTCGCCACGGCCGCCGCCCCTCCGGGCTGCTCGGCGCCGCCCCGGCCCCACTTCCTGGGGGGCACCGTCATCATCGTCATCGGCGCCGCCATCGCCGCCTCCGTGCTCGTCTTCATCCTCATCCTCACGGCGCGCTGGAAGGCGGCGGCGGGGGCGCGGCGCCCCCCGCCCGCGCTCACCAGCGTCTGCTCGCAGACCAACGGCGGCCCGCGGCCCGCCGAGACCCCCGAGCTGCCCCCGCTGCCCCCGCTGCCCCCGGCGGCGGCGGGCGGGGGTCCCGCGGCGGCGGGGGGGGGCGCGGGGGTTGTTCCCCAGCCACAGCTACCCCCGGCGGGCGCGGCCGCGGCGCCACGGGTCCCTGCCGCGGCTGGACGCGCCCGAGGGGAGCCCCCTGGGACCCCCCCTGCGCCCCTCCTTCGGCAGCACCCACTGGATGCTGGAGAGCACCGTCTGAGGGGGGGGGGGCGGTGGGAACCCCCCCGACCCCCTCTCGGCAGCACCCACTGGGACCCCCCCAAATCCTCTTGGGGGGGGGGCGGCATTGGGACCCCCCCTCCCCTCCCGGGTGGTCCCGAGTGACCAAACGCAGCCCCGGCGGCTCTTGGCGGGGGGGGGTTGGGGGCGTCCCGGGAGCCCCCCCGGACCCGTCTGGGGTCCCCCGTGGGTGCCGCCAGGTGTTCCCCCCGCCGCCCTGGGGGTACCTGTATGCAAACCTCCCCCCCGAAAATCCCGCCCGCGTGGGGACCCCCGGCACTTGCGGGCGGCGCGACACGCGTGGGGGCCGCGACGGGGACCCCCCCCCCGCCCCCAACCGCCCCCCGAATCGCGCGTGGCGTGTCCGGAAAATCCTGCGGCTCTCCCCACGCGTGTGTCCCCCCTCAGTCCCCCCGAGATGCGCACTTGGGACTTGTGTGTGTGCGCCCCAAAATTCGTGTGCCCCCCCCGCCCCCGCCCCACGCGCGTGCCCGGCCCGCCCCCCCCGCGGTGCCTTCGGCCGGGCCGGGGGGGCCCCGCGCACGCCCCCGACATCTCTGCACAGATGACACGAGACCCGCAGCCCCCTCCCCCCAAAAACCCCCCCCCGTGGGGATGGGGGGGGGCAAAAAAGGGGGGGGCCTCCCCGGATGCCTGGGGACCCCCCCCCGTGTGTCCCTCCCGTGGCCTCTGCCCCCCCCCCGCCCCCCAAAACTCGACCCGGGGGTTCCTATCTGGCTGGTCTGGATAACCCTGGGGGGGCGCCCCCAGCCCCCCCACCCATTTCCCTCCCAGCCCCATTTTTCCCCCCCCTCACCCCAAAATGCCTCAGCTCCTCCCCATGTCTCCCCCCTCCCCAAAACGCCGCCCCCCCACCAGCCGCCCCCCTCGGGCCCCCGCAGTGTTTAACACGAGTTTTTACATTAAAAACCTGTGGCCCCCCCGGGGCAGAAACACGAGTGTGAATTCGGGGGGTGGGCTCTGTATTTTGGGGCTGGGGGGGTGTCTCTGCTCGGGGCAGGGGGTTTCATTTCCTGGGGGGCGTCCCAGCCCAGTGCGAGCCCCCCCCAAGGCTCTCCCACCCCGTCGGTCCCCCCCCGCCAAAAGCCCCGCAATGTGGGCGGGCCAGAACTATGCTAATGAGGCAACAGTCCCCGCCCCCTGCGGTTGCCATGGTGACCGTCTCGTGGATCTCAGCGGCCCCAGGACGACACCATAAATATGCAAATAAGGGGCGGAGCATAACAGCAAAAATTATGCACTCATTTGCATACAGAACACTTGGGTCCCGGCCTGGCCTTGGGGGGCCGGGGGGGGGGGCAGGGGGAGGGGCTGCACACCTTGTACCCCCCCTCACCTGTGTCACTTCCCATGGTGGGGAGGGGGCTGCAGACCTTGGAACCCCCCCTCCTCCTTTCGTGTCCCTTCTCCCCACACCTGTGTCCTTCCCATGGCAGGGGAGGGGGGCTGCAGACCTTGGGGCCCCCCACCTGTGTCCCTTCCCACGCCGAGCAGGGCCGGGGGGCTGCACACCTGGGCTGCGCCCCCCATACCCGCGTCCCTTCCCGGGGAGCCGCCACACACACCTGCGTCCCCTCCCAGGTGCGCCCCGCCCGCCGGCCTTGGGCCGGGCTATAACCGCCGCAGCAAGGGGCAGGGAGGTGACAGCAGGGGACAGGAGGTGACAGCGATGCTGGCGCTGCTGGTGACGCTGCTGGCCGTGCTGGGGGGCCGGGGGGTGGGCGCGCAGTGCCCCTCGCCCGCCCAGCTGCGCCCCGCCAACGGCACCCGGCTCTGCGCGCTGCTCTTCGCCGACGACAGCCCCTACTACGACCGGTGCTGCGCCGGGGCCGCGCTGGAGGTGCCGCCGGACACCGACCTGCCCTACCTGCCCCACGGCTGGGCCGGCCGCGCCTCCTCGCTCGTGGTGGGCGCTCGCTGCGAGCTCACCGTGTGGTCGCGCCGGGCCAAGGAGGGCAACACGCGGCGCTTCGGCGCCGGAGCGGTGCCGCGGCTGCAGGAGGTGCGGCGGGGGCTCTTCCACGACTGGAACGACGCCATCCGAGCCCTGTACTGCACCTGCAAGTGAGGGCAGGGCGGCGGGGGGACATGGGGTGGTGGCGGCGGGGGACAGCAGGCTGCAGGAGGTGCGGCGGGGGCTCTTCAGGTGTTAGAGCGACGCCATCCGAGCCCTGTACTGCACCTGCAAGTGAGGGCAGGGCGGCGGCGGGGACACGGGTCAGCACGGGTCAGCACGGGCCAGTGTGGGTCAGCACGGGCCAGTGTGGGTCACCGTGACCCAACACGGGTCAGGATGTGCCAACACGGGTCACTGTGACCTGGCATGGGTCAGGACATGCCAGCGTGGGTCAGGACGTGCCAACACGGGTCACTGTGACCTGGCGTGGGTCAGGACGTGCCAGTGTGGGTCAGGACGTGCCAGCGTGGGTCACCGTGACCTGGCGTGGGTCAGGATGTGCCAGTGTGGGTCAGGACGTGCCAGCGTGGGTCACCGTGACCTGGTGTGGGTCAGGATGTCACCGCGAGCCAACACGAGTCAGCGCGGGTCAGCCTGAGTCAGCGTGGGCCGAACTGTCCTCACGCGGGCCAAGATGAGCCAACACAAACCAACGCTGGCACGGGCCACGATTCACCGTCAGGGGCCGAGCCAAGCCAAGCCGAGCCAAGCCGAGCCAAGGTGAGCCAGCACTGGCGAAGATTCACCATTAAGGACCAAGCCAAGCCAACCTGGGCCGACCCAAGCCAAGCCAAGCCGAGCCGAGCCGAGCCAAGCTGGGCCAACATGAGCCAGCACTGGCCAAGATTCTCCATTAAGGACCAAGCCAAGCCAAGCCAGGCCAACATGAACCAACCTGGGCCGAGCCAAGCCAAGCCAAGCTGAGCCGAGCCGAGCCCCCCCTGCCCCTCCTGCAGCCAATAAAGCCCTGAGGGAGCAGCAGCTCCTGCCTGGGGGTCCTTTATTGGGGAGGGGGTGTCTCCACGCTCCATGGGCATGTCAGGGGGGTCCTTTACTGGGGAGGGGGTGTCCCCACGCCAGAGGTGCCCCCCACCCCCCAAAGAAGCACACAGCACACGGCGGGTCCAAAAGGACACGTGTAATTTGGGGGGGCCCCGTGTCCCCCCGGGGCCCCCCCGTCCCGCGCGGTACAAAACCCGACCATATAAATATCACTTTGTTAAAAAACAAACCCGAGGGGGCACGGGGGGAGTTCCGGGGGGAAGGAACTGACCACAAACACCCCAAAATCAACAAAAACGGGCGAGGAAGGCGCGGGGGAGGGACACGCCCCGAATCAGTAGTGTGGTGTGGTGGGGGGAGGGGAGGGGCTGTAGTTTCAGGGACCCCCTCCCTCACAGAGATGTTGGGGGGCCACACCCCAGTGCCCGAATTGGGTAGAAAAGAGAGGGTTAAAAAAACACAAAAAAAAGGGGGGAATGCCCCAAAATGGGTCCCAAAGGCAGGAGGGACCAGAAGGAGCCCGAATCTCTGGGGGGACAGCTCCTCCCCTGCCCCCCCAAAATCTCTGCTTTGGGGGTCCCCAGCTCAGTAGTACAGGTTGGGGGGGGGCGGTGTCCCCCAGAACATCCCAGTCCTGCTCCAGTTTGGGGGTGCTGCTGAGGAGGAGGAGCAGGAGGGGGCCAGGGGTCTCCCCCGGGCCAGGGGAGGGTCTCCCCTGGCGCAGGGTGGCTCTCCCCTGGGGTTGGGGGGGTCTCCCCCGGCGCAGGGTGGTTCTCCTCCAAGGCAGGGGGGGTCTCCCCCTGGATGGGAGGGTCTCCCCCGGGGCAGAGGGGGGTCTCCCCTGGTGCAGGGAGGTTCTCCCCCGGGGCAGGGGGGTTCTCCCCCGGGGCAGGGGGGTTCTCCCCCGGGGCAGGGTGGTTCTCCTCCAAGGCAGGGGTGTCTCCCCCGGGGCAGGGGGGTCTCCCCCGGGGCAGGGGGGTCTCCCCCGGTGCAGGGAGGGGTCTCCCCCGGGGCGGGGGGGTCTCACCGCAGCCGGTGCTGCCGCATGAGGGGAACGATGCAGGCGGGGGGCCCCGCCACGCCCAGGAAGGGGTGGCGCAGCAGCTCCGGGGCGCTCGCCCGCTGCGCCGGGTCCCGCACCAGCATCCGCTCCAGGAACCCCTTCAGGGATGGGGACACCTGGGGGGACAAAAGGGGGGGTGTGAGACCACCCCCGGGGCTCCCCAGAAATGGGGAGGACCCCCCCCGAGTTACCTTGTGGCCGTTCTTGAGCCGGGGGGGAAGGTTGTCCCGGATCAGCTTCATGGCTTTGAGGGGGGGCTCGTTGAAGTAAGGGGGTTCCCCATCCACCATCTCGATGACCATCACCCCCAGAGACCAGATGTCCACCTGAGGGGGGCACAGTCACCCCAAATATGAGGAGGGGGTTATGGGGGAGCCCCTCAAACCCACTCCATGTCCCCACTCCCAAATATACAGCATCCAGATTGGGGGGGGGTCTGCTGGGGAGCCCAGTTGTAGCCCCTCAAATATATGCTGGGTACCCTTAAACCCACCCTGTTCTCCCTAAACCCACCCTGGGCACCCTCAAACCCACCCTGAGCAACCCTAAACCCACCCTGTTCTCCCTAAACCCACCCTGGGCACCCTCAAACCCACCCTGGGAAAAGCTAAACTGATTCCAAACCCACCCTGAGCACCCCTGAACCCGTTCCAAACCCACCCTGTTCTCCCTAAACCCACCCTGGGCGCCCTCAAACCCACCCTGGGTACCCTCAAACCCACCCTGAGCACCCTCAAACCTGTTCCAAACCCCCCCTGTTCTCCCTAAGCCCACCCTGGGCACCCTCAAACCCATCCCAACCTCCCCACAAGCCGCCTCAAGGTGGCAGAGAAAGCAGGAGATGAACCTGGGGACCCACACACCCCAAACCCCCCGAAACCCACCCTAAACACCCCCTAAGCTCCCCCAGACCCCCGACCCACCTCTGGGCCGTAGGGCAGGCGGGAGATGAGCTCAGGGGCCATCCAGTACGGGGTCCCCACCAGGGACTTGCGCCGTGGCACGTCCTTGTTCACTTGGGCACAGAACCCAAAATCCGAGAGCTTCACCTGCCAGCGGGGACGGGGCGGGTCAGGCCGGGATCCCAAAGGGTTGGGGGGATTTTTGGGGGGATTTTTGGGGGTCCCTACCCGCCCGTCGTGCGTCAGGAGGATGGAGTCGCTCTTGATGTCGCGGTGGATGACGCCCTGGGCGTGCAGCACGGCGAGCGCCCGCAGCACCGAGCGGCACACGGCCGCGATCTGCTCCTCCGACATCCTGGGGAGGGCAGCTGTCACCACCCTGCCACCACCCCCTGCCACACCGCCCCCTGCCCCCCTGCCACACCCACCTGGTGTGGGTGACGATGTCCGTCAGGGCGCCGCCCTCCAGGAACTCCATCACCACCCAGAGCTCGTCGCCCACCAGGTAACTGTTGTACATCTCCACCACGTTCTCGTGCTGGTGGTCCCGCATGATCACCACCTGCCCGGGAGGGGGACACGGGCATGGGGGCCTGGCACTGTCCCTGGGGGTCCCCAGGGCATCAGGAGGTCCCTGCTGGGCCACCAAGAGGGCTTTGAGGGGCTTGGAGAGGGTCATGAGGGTCTCCTGAGGGATCCAAGGAGCTCCGGAGAGTCTCTGAAGTTCCCTCCCCGAGGGTCCCCAAGGCTCTCAGGGGGTCCCCAAGGCTCTCAAAGGGTCCCCAGGGCTCTCAAAGGGTCCCTAGATCTCTCAAAGGGTCCCCACATCTCTCAGGGGGTCTCCAGGGTTCTCAGGGGGTTCCCAAGGCTCTCAGGGGGTCCCCAAGGCTCTCAGGGGTTCCCCAAGGCTCCCAGGGGTTCCCTAAGGCTCTCAAAGGGTCCCCAAGGCTCCCAGGGGTTCCCCAAGGCTCCCAGGGGGTCCCCCAGGCTCCCGGGGGTCCCCAGGGCTGCCCTCACCTCGTTGAAGAGCAGCTCCCGCCGCTGCTGCTTGCGCAGGTCCATCTTCTTGACGGCCACGAGCTTGCCGGAGCCGCGCACGGTGGCGATGCACACCACGCCCGTGGAGCCCTCGCCGATCTTGATGAAGTTGTCCAGGTAGGTGCGGGGGTCCCCGGGGTCCACCACCATCTGCAGCGCCGCCCGGAACTGCTCGTGGGACACGCGCTGCGGCCCCCCCGCCGGGGCGGGCGCGGGGCCGGGGGCGCGCGGCGGCGGCTCCGGGGCCGGGGGAGGCGGCTCCGGGGCTTTGGGGCGCGGCGGGCCGGGGGCCTGGGGGGCGCCCGTGGGGACCGGCCCGTTGGGGGTCACCTCCTGAGGGCGTCCCGTGTGGGGCTCGGCCTGTGGGGACGGGGGAAAGGGGGTGTCAGCCCCCGAATTCCCATGGGAATGTCAGGGGCTGGAGGGAGTGAGGAGGAGGAGGAGGAGGAGGAGGAGGAGGAGGAGGAGGAGGAGGAGGAGGAGGAGGAGGAAGAGACTCAGGAGGCACAGAGGCAGCACCGGGAGGGAAGCATGGAGCTGGGGGCCTCGAGGATGCCCCAATTCCAACGGGGACAAGGGAAGCTGTGAGGAAGAGGAGCTGCTTCTGAGGAAGAAGAGAAGAGGCAGAACGAGGAAGAGGAAACTGTTTGGGTGCCAAGGACGCAGCAGTGGCAGGGGAGGCGGTGGCACGTCCCCATTCTGGGGAGGAAGAGGAGCAGAGGAGCCGCTTCTGAGAAAGAACAGGACAAGCACAGTGAGGATGAGAAAGCACAAGAAGAAAAAGCAGAAAATGAAGAAGAAGAAGCAGAGGAAGAAGAAGCAGAAGAAGGAGGAGAAGAAAAAAAAGAAGGAGGAAGAGGAGAAGGAGAAGAAGA
Source organism: Fringilla coelebs (assembly GCF_963513975.1). NCBI lineage: Eukaryota > Metazoa > Chordata > Aves > Passeriformes > Fringillidae > Fringilla > Fringilla coelebs. The sequence continues at coordinate 47,803 of NW_028167473.1, read as the reverse complement.
AGAAGAACAAGAAGAGGAAACTGCTCCAGAGCCAAGGACGAGGCTGGGGAAGGAAGCTGCTGCCAATCCCAGCGGAAGCCGCGAGGAAGAGGAGCAGAGGAGCCGCTCTGGAAGAGGAAGGAGAGCAGCAACAAGAAGAGGAAGAGCAGGACGAGGACAGGCCTGGGCACACCCCTTTACCTGGGCACTGCCCCCCGGCCCGGGGTCGGTGTCAGCACGGGGGTAGGTGTGGAAGGGGCGTCCGGGCGCCGTCTTCAGCCCCGCTCCGGGCGCGCCGGGGATCTCGGGGGGCCGCAGGTCGGGCCCCGAGAGCGGGCGCTGCTCGCGGGCCGGGGGCCGCGGGGGCCCCTCTCCGGCCGAGCTGGATTTGGGGCGGCCCCCGGGGGGGTGGGGGTGAGCGTGGGGGTCCTCCCGGGGCTGGGGCTGGGGGCTGGGCTCCGGCTCCCCGCGGCGGCTCTTGGTGGGCTCCGGGCGGGAGCGGGGGGCTCCCGGGGCCAGGCCGTTCTCCGGGGGGGGCCGGGAGGGGCAGGGGGGGCTGTCCCGGCGCAGGGAGTTGGAGCGGGACACGGACACGGCCGCCAGCTCGTCCAGGAGCCACGCCAGGGTCCGGTCCCGGCCCCCGGGGGTCCCATCCCGGGTGCCTTTGGAGCCGCGCACGATGGGCTGCGGGAAGGGGGGGAAACACACGGAGGGAAACGGGGGGAAAAGGGAAAAAAACAACAGAAAGGTGACATGGAACGGCTGCAGGAGGGTGGTGGGATGGGCAGAGGGGAGGAGGTTTGGCTGGGGAGAGTCCCAGAGCCCCACACGAGCCTGGGTGCTCCCCAGGGATTGGGGTGTAGCCTCGTTGGGAGGGTCCTAAAATATTGGGGGACTTGATGGGGTGGGAATTGGGGGGATGTGGGAATATGGGGGGATGTGGGAATGGGGGGGGATGTGGGAATGGGGGGAGATGTGGGGATATGGGGGGATGTGGGAATGGGGGGATGTGGGAATACGGGGGGATGTGGGAATGGGGGGGGATGTGGGAATACGGAGGGATGTGGGAATATGGGGGGATGTGGGAATGGGGGGGGATGTGGGGATATGGGGGGATGTGGGAATATGGGGGGATGTGGGGATATGGGGGGATGTGGCGATATGGGGGGATGTGGGAGTATGGGGGGATGTGGGAATATGGGGGGAGATGTGGGAATATGGGGGGATGTGGGAATATGGGGGGATGTGGGAATGGGGGGGGGATGTGGGAGTATGGGGGGATGTGGGAATATGGGGGGATGTGGGAACGGGTGGGGATGTGGGAGTATGGGGGGATGTGGGAATATGGGGGATGTGAGAATGGGGGAACTAAACCACTGAGAACACACACAATGGGGAAGAGATCAGATGGGCTGGTTCCAGGTGTGGGGAAGGGTCCCACCGGGGGATCCCTGTCCTGGGGGACTCAGTCATCACCTCCCCTCCCTGCCCCCAGACCCCCAAATTCCTCCCAGTTTGACCCCAAAGAGCATCCAGGACACCCTTACATACTCCAAGACCCCAAATTCCCCCAAACCCACCCCAGGGACTGAATGAGCCCCCCCCTCCTCCCTCCCTGCACCAAGATCCCCAAATCCCCTGGTCCATAACTCCCCCAATTTGCCTTTTTGGGAGGCAGGAAAGACAAGGGGACCCAGCTCCACCTCCCTGACCCACAAATCCCTCCCAGTTTGCCTTTTTGGGATGTAGGAAAGACAAGGGGACCCAGCTCCACCTCCCTGACCCACAAATCCCCCCCCAGTTTGCCTTTTTGGGATGTAGGAAAGACAGGGGGACCTAGCTCCCACCTCCCTGACCCACAAATCCCTCCTAATTTGGCTTTTTGGGATGTAGGAAAGACATGGGGACCCAGCTCCCACCGCCCTGACCCACAAATCCCTCCCAATTTGGCTTTTTGGGAGGCAGGAAAGACAAGGGGACCCAGCTCCCACCTCCCTGACCCACAAATCCCCCCCCAGTTTGCCTTTTTGGGAGGCAGGAAAGACAGGGGGACCTAGCTCCCACCTCCCTGACCCACAAATCCCCCCCAGTTTGCCTTTTTGGGAGGTAGGAAAGACACAGGGACCCAGCTCCCACCGCCCTGACCCACAAATCCCTCCCAATTTGCCTTTTTGAACGTCTGCCAACCCGTTACCCGCTCCACACCCCCCAAATATTGAACAACCCCAAAACGCCCGTATCCCAAACCCCCCAAACCGCCCCCATTTCAACCCCAAAGAGCACCCAGCCCCCCAAGACCCCGTTTGGGCACCCCCCGACCCCCGACGCCCTCCGCACCTTGTGGGCGCCGCGGATGGCGGTGATGCAGGCGGGGTCCACGAGGGGCTTGGGGCGCCGGGCCGACTCCTCCAGCAGCCCCTGCCACTGGCGGGGCAGCCCCGTGAAGCGCTGCTCCGAGGGGTCGTAGCCCGTGTGCACCCGGTGCTCGAAGTTGGACGGCGCCGAGATCTCCACGCGCTTCTTCTTCTTGGAGAACATGGCCCGGGACGCGCTCCTGGCAACGGGAACGGGGCACAGGACCCCCGAGTCATGGGGTGGGGAACGGGGGCTGGCAGCAGGAATGGTGTCAGGCCCCGAAATCCAGCCCTGGGAACGGGAACAGCTCCTGAAATCTGGTCCCAGGAGTGGGATCAGTGCCCAAACCCCACAGTTAGAATGGAATAAATTGGGATTTATTCCGATCCCAAAAGCTGTTGGGATGAAACACGTTGGGATGGACGGGGCCAGCCCCAAAATTCCGCTGCTGGAATGGGTTTTGTCCATCCACTGACCGCTTCTGTCCGACATCCCCCTCTTTTATCCAATTACTTCCCATTTTTCCCCCGAGTCCAAGCTTGGAGACACCAGAAATTCCCACTTGGAAATGGGATTAACCCTTTAACCAGACCTGAGCCAACAAACGGATCTGAAACGCCCAAAAAGCCACAAAAAAATCTGCTTTTCCTGGGATCCCAGCTCTGGGGCACCATCCCAGGGTTTGGCTGGTTTCATTCCCTGTTTTTCCACGTTTTTCCTGCAGTTTCCAGGCCGAGAATGACCTGAGCTGGGAGGGTTTTGGGACTGTGATCCCAGTGGGGGCACAAATCCCATGGGAATGCCCCCAAAATCCCAGGGATCCTCGGTGGGTCCATTTTTCCCACTTTCACTGCTTTTCCTGGTGGCAATTTTCCCATTTCCTCCCATTTTTTCCCAGCTCCTCGGCTCTGTCCCATTTTCCAGGCTCCAGAATCCCACTGCTTCCAAGGTTTTCTCACTGCTTTTCCCAATCTTGGAGAGTTTCTTCTTAAATCAATGATCCAATCATGAAGTTTTTCTCCTCCTCCACTTTGAGGCCAGCCAAAAGCTGTCACAATTCCGTGTTTTCTCCGTTTTCCCTGCTCATCCCAAGCTGATCCCTCCTTCCACCTTCCTCGGACACCACTGGGATCCTCCCCGGATTGCCAAAATCCCATTTTTGGACGGGAAATTCCCCTGGTTTGGGGAAATTCGCAGCTGAGTTGGGAGTGGGAGGGTTAAAATCCGCTGCATTTGGGCTCTTCCTGCTGGAGCTCCATGGGAAATATCCGAGGATGCTCCAGGCCAGCCAGGATGTCGGGGAGCTGCAGTGTCTGGAGCTTCTGGAGACCGAATCCACGGGATTTCACCCCAAAACCCTTCCTTTTTTTTCAGATGGTTGTGGAAAAACTGGCGGCACTTGGCGGGGGCAGAGAGGTCCTGAGGAATTCCAGAGGGCGGGATGGGGGCCAGGAGGGGGTGAAATGATTCCCCAGCCCTTCCCAGGCTGCATTCCTGGGATCCCAGCGGGGTTTAATTAGTTACCAATTAACAAGGAACCCAACCCGCAACAGGCAGAAGATAATCTCCAGTTTTCCCCAAAATTCCCAACAAAATCCCACAAACTGCCCCCAAAATCGGCGGCATTCAGGTTGGGTCCTGGTGGGAATTGTGCTCCCCACAAAGGGGTCAGAATTCCCAGGAAAACTAGGCTGGGAAAGAGCTGGAATCCCAGGAAGGGGCTGGAATCCCAGGATTCCCACAAAAGGTCAGAATTCCCGGGAAAATGAGGCTGGGAAAGGGCTGGAATCCCGGGATCCCCACAGAGGGGTCTGAATTCCCAGGAAAGCCAGGCTGGGAGAGGGCTGGAATCCCAGGAAGGGGCTGGAATCCTGGGATTCCCACAGAGGGGTCAGAATTCCCGGGAAAATGAGGCTGGGAAAGGGCTGGAATCCCAGGATTCCCACAAAAGGTCAGAATTCCCGGGAAAGCCAGGCCGGGGCCGGAGCGGTCCGGCCGAGACAGGCGGGTTGGACTGGCCCAGCTGGATCTGCCGGAGGAGGAGGAGGAGGAGGAGGAAGAGGAGGAGAAGCGTCGGCCTTTGCCCCGGAGGAATCCCGGAATTCCAGGAATCTGGGGCCTCCAAAGCTCACAAAAACCCGGGAAGGGAAGCAGGAGATCCGAGGGAAACAAACGCTCCGAGCTCCCGGGAAAACCGGGACGGGAGGGAAGGGGGGAGAGGAAGGGGAAACGTGCAAAAGGAAGAGGAAAAAGAGGGATTCTGGCGGAATTCCGCCCTTTTCCTGCAGCAGGAAGCTTCCCCCGAGCTGGAAGTGCAGGGAGAGGGAGGGAGGGAGGTCGGGAATCTCTGGCTCGGGGCGAGGGAAAGGCCAATTAACGAGGATCCAATTAATCAGTAACGATCCCGTCCATCCATAACCACCCTGGCGCCCAAAAATTCCAGGAAAATGGCAAATCCCTCGCGAGGCTGGGTCGGGAGCACCTCCAGGAAACCCAGATATTCCTGCCGGGGCTCTCATCCCACGGGAAACGAACAAATTAAACGATCAGTCAAGGCCAGGGCCAGGAACATCCTTGGAATTTCTTCCTGGAAACTCTGCAGAAATCCCTGCTCGTCCCGTGGCTGCTAAGGAGATGCTGGTGGCCAAATTCCCAACTTTTTCACCCAAAACCCAACAGGGAATGGCGGCAGGGGGAACTTTTTGGCCATTTCCAGAGGATTGTTGCCTCTTTTCCCCGTCTGGGTATTCCCCACAAACCCAATTCCCACTTATTTCCAAGCCGACCGTGGGCCAACCACTCTATCCCACCATCACTTATTTCAAAATTCACTAAATTTCAGGCAAAACGCAACTAAAGCCCAAATCCTGAGGTTCTTTTTAAAATTTTTTCCCCCTACTTTGCCATTGAGGAACGGCGACAGGAGCATCACAAAAAAAAAAAAAAAAACAGTGGGGACGGCAATTTCCCTTCCTGCTGTGCCAAAATTGGGGGGAAAACGCTGTTTTTGAGGAGTTTGGACATTCCTGAGCAATTCCAGCGCCCCTCCGCCCCCAAATCCACAGGGAAAACCCATCCCAGGGCTCTGGGGCTGGACAGGGCCGTGGAGAGGAGACCCCCAAATCCCCGAGGGATCGGAAATTCCGGGAATTAACTCTGGCTTCGTTTCCTACCTTCCACCAAGGGAAAACTTTCCTGCCTCAGCTCCGCGTTCCGGGTCCTCCGCTCAAAGTGCTGCAGGGGAAGAAGTGAATTCCCTCAGGAGGAGCCCCGAGCTGCCCTTTTGGGGAGTTTTTTGGGTTTTTTTTTAGGGCGGGGGGCGCTTGGATCCATATCCCCAATCCCAGAGCCGCCCCAGGTTGCTGCTGCTGCCGCCCCTCAGGCAGTTTGGGGAGGCTCAAACTACCCCCAAGCCCACCCTCCTCCATCACCGAGTAACCCCTTGGCTTTGGGGGGGTCTCCCAATCCCCCCGAGATCCCCAAACCCGCCCCGAGCGCCCCCGGCCGCCCCCGGGCCCCCTCAGGCCTCACTCGGCCGCCGCCGCCGCCATGTTGGGATCCAGGTACATCCGGGTCCTCCCACGCCCGCGTCGCCGCGGCGACAGACCACGCCCTTGAGGGGCGGGGACACGGGCGGGTGGGTGGGGCGAGCCATATATGGGCAAGAGGGAGGAGAATGGAGAGCCAAATATGGGTAAGAGGCGTGGCCTAAGGTGGGGAACGGTTTTGGGGCGGGGTTTATAGAGGGAGGGGCGGGACCTAACGCGGAAGTTGCTGCTGAGGGGGCGGGTCTCTAACGATCTGTTGCTGTTGACCAATCACCGCGCGAATCGCGGAGATTGGCATCTCCGCTATCCAATCGCAGCGCGGTGTGCTGGAGCCTGGGCAAGATGGCGGCGCACTGAGGGGAACGTGGGGGCTCCGGTGCCGCTGCTCCCCGGTGCTTTTGAGGCGTTAGGACATTCCTGAGGAATTCCAGTGCCCCCGGGCCGTTTTGACCGCGCCTTCTCCCCTCAGAGCCTCGGAGATGTCGCTCCGCGCCGTGCTCAGGGCCGCCACCTTGCTGCCGCGCTGCAGTGCGTAAATTCCTCAAAATCCCCCAAACCCCAAAACTGGAGGCACTGGGAAGGGTCCTGGGGACACTGGGAGGGGTCCTGGGGACACTAGCGGTAATGGGAAGGGTGGTGGGGACACTGGAAAGGGTGGTGGGGACACTGGGAGGGGTGGTGGGGACACTGGGATGGGTGGTGGGGGACACTGGAGGCACTGGGAAGGATGGTGGGGACACTGTGAAGGGTGGTGGGGACACTGGGATGGGTGGTGGGGGACACTGGAGGCACTGGGAAGGATGGTGGGGACACTGGAGGCACTGGCGGTACTGGGAAGGGTCCTGGGGACACTGGGAAGGGTCCTGGGGATACTGGGAAGGGTGGTGGGGACACTGGCGGTACTGGGTAGGGTGGTGGGGACACTGTGAAGGGTGGTGGGGACACTGGGATGGGTGGTGGGGGACACTGGAGGCACTGGCGGTACTGGGAAGGGTCCTGGGGACACTGGGAAGGGTCCTGGGGATACTGGGAAGGGTGGTGGGGACACTGGCGGTACTGGGTAGGGTGGTGGGGACACTGTGAAGGGTGGTGGGGACACTGGGATGGGTGGTGGGGGACACTGGAGGCACTGGCGGTACTGGGAAGGGTCCTGGGGACACTGGGAAGGGTCCTGGGGATACTGGGAAGGGTGGTGGGGACACTGGCGGTACTGGGTAGGGTGGTGGGGACACTGTGAAGGGTGGTGGGGACACTGGGATGGGTGGTGGGGGACACTGGAGGCACTGGCGGTACTGGGAAGGGTCCTGGGGACACTGGGAAGGGTCCTGGGGATACTGGGAAGGGTGGTGGGGACACTGGCGGTACTGGGAAGGGTGGTGGGGACACTGGAAAGGGTGGTGGGGACACTGGGATGGGTGGTGGGGGACACTGGAGGCACTGGGAAGGATGGTGGGGACACTGGAGGCACTGGGAAGGATGGTGGGGACACTGGAGGCACTGGCGGTACTGGGAAGGGTCCTGGGGACACTGGGAAGGGTCCTGGAGATACTGGGAAGGGTGGTGGGGACACTGGCGGTACTGAAGGCACTGGGACGGGTCCTGGGGACACCTGGGAAGGTCCCTGTGGGGCCCTCAGGGCTCTCCCCAAGCCCCCGAGCCCCCTGCGCTGACCCCTCTCCACATCCCCTCCGCAGCCCCCGGCCCGCTGCTCCCGCCGCCGCCTCCTCCCGCGCCGCGGCCGCGCGCCATGGCCACCCTGAACCAGATGCACCGGCAGGGCTGCCCCGCGCCCCCTCCGCGCGAGCCGGGCGCCACGCTGGGCCGGCCGCAGCTCAAGGCCGTGGTGCTGCGCAACCTGATCCGCAAGCCCAAGAAGCCCAACTCGGCCAACCGGCGCTGCGTGCGCGTGCGGCTGAGCTCGGGCCGCGAGGCCGTGGCCTTCGTGCCCGGCGAGGGCCACAACCTGCAGGAGCACCACGTGGTGCTGCTGCAGGGCGGGCGCACGCAGGACCTGCCCGGCGTCAAGCTGACCGTGGTGCGCGGCAAGCACGACTGCGCCCACGTGCAGCCCAAGAAATGAGCGTGGAGCCCCGCGCCGGGGGCTGGGGGCGAGCCCGGTGGGGATGGGGGTGAGCCCGGTGAGGATGGGGGTGAGCCCGGTGGGGAGGGGGGTGAGCCCGGTGGGGATGGGGGTGAGCCTGGGCTGGGGATGGGGGTGAGCCCGGTGGGGATGGGGGTGAGCCCGGTGGGGATGGGGGTGAGCCCTGGGGTGGGGATGGGGGTGAGCCCGGGCTGGGGATGGGGGTGAGCCCGGGCTGGGGATGGGGGTGAACCCGGTGGGGATGGGGGTGAGCCCTGGGCTGGGGATGGGGGTGAGCCCGGTGGGGATGGGGGTGAGCCCTGGGCTGGGGATGGGGGTGAGCCCGGTGGGGAGGGGGGTGAGCCCGGTGGGGATGGGGGTGAGCCCGGTGGGGAGGGGGGTGAGCCCGGTGGGGATGGGGGTGAGCCCGGTGGGGATGGGGGCGCCGGGCGGGGATGGGGGTGAGCCCGGTGGGGATGGGGGCGCCGGGCGGGGATGGGGGTGAGCCCGGTGGGGATGGGGGTGAGCCCGGTGGGGATGGGGGTGAGCCCGGTGGGGATGGGGGCGAGCCCGGTGGGGATGGGGGCGAGCCCGGGCTGGGGATGGGGGTGAGCCCGGTGGGGATGGGGGCGCCGGGCGGGGATGGGCCCAGCCTGGGTGAATAAAGTTCGGAATAAAGTGTGGCGGTGAGGTGGAGCGGATGCAAGTGCGGGGGTTTGGTGTGGAGTGGTGGTGGGGAGGCTGGGAAGGGTGGTGGGGGTACGGAAGGTCCTGGGAAGGGTGGTGGGGGCACTGGGAAGGGTGGTGGGGAGAGTGGGAAGGGTCGTGGGGGTACTGGAGGCACTGGGAAGAGTCGTGGGGAGAATGGGATGACCCTGGGCTGTCATAGGGGTCACCAGGAGGTCACTGGGGGGGTCATGGGGGCGTCACCGGGAGATCACTGGGGTCACAGGGGTCACTGGGGGGGTCACTGGAGTCACTGGGGGGTCACGGGGGTCATTGGGGGGTCACAGGGAGGTCACAGGGGTCAGTGGGGGGTCACTGGGGGTCATGGGGAGGTCACTGGAGTCAGTGGGGAGTCACTGGGGTCACTTGAGGGGGTCACTGAGGTCACTGGGGTCACTTGAGGGGGTCACTGGGGTCACTTGGGGGGGTCACTGAGGTCACTGGGGTCACGGGGGGGTCACTGAGGTCACTGGGGTCACGGGGGGGGTCACTGAGGGTCACTGGGATCCCCAAACTGCGGTCGGGGGCGTGGCCAAGCCCGCCCGTGCGCGTGCGCGCCGCTCGCGCGCGTGCCCGGCCCCGCCCCCGGCTCCTCCCCCGCGTGACCCCACACGCCGGTGCCCAAGATGGCGGCGCGCCGGGCGCTGCTCGCGGCGGGGCGGGCGGCGGGCGGGCGGCGCGGGGCCGCTGCCGGGACCGCTGCCGGGGCCGGGGCCGCTCCCGGGGCCGCGGCGGGGCGGAGCCGGCTCTACGAGCACGCGCGCGAGGGGCTGAGCGCGCGGCCGCAGCTGGACGTGACCGCGCTCAGCGAGCGCGACGTGGAGCGGCGCCGCGGGCCGCTGGGGGGCGCCGCGCTCCGCGAGATCGTGAGTGGCGGGAACGGCGGGGCGGGGCCTGAGGGCGGGGGGCGCGGCTTGTGCTTGGGGTGGGCGGGGCCTGTGTGTGCAAACACACCCTCCCCAGTTTGGGTGTGGCCGGCGCGCCCACCTGAGCCACGCCCCCCCGGGCACGCCCTCAGGTGCGGACGTGGTCGCGACTGGGGAAGGTGCGCGATGGCATCGCCCAGCTGGAGGCCGAGAAGGGGCGCGTGGCCCAGGGGGTCCGCGAGATCATGGTGAGACCCCTGGGACCCACCAAGTGACCCCTTGGACCCCCCAAGTGCCCCCTGGAACCCCCCAAGTGCCCCCTGGAACCCCCCAAGTGCCCCCTGGAACCCCGCAGGATCCCCCTCCCTTTCCCCCTGACCCACTCCATGACCCCCAGACCCCTCCTGACTCCTTTCCTCCCCCAGGCCTCCCACGACAAGGCAGCGGCCAAGACGGTAGGAATGGGATTTTGGGGGGGCCCGGGGGGTCCTGGCCCCCCAGGCCCTCACGGTGGCCCTCTGGCAGCACCCGGGGCTGGCAGCGCTGCGGGAGCGGGGCCGGAGCCTCCGGGGGCAGCTCCGGGCGCTCGAGGCCGAGGAATCCGACCTGGAGCAGAGATTCTACCTGGGGGCCCTACAGCTGCCCAACAAAACCCACCCCGCTGTGGTGAGACCCCCAAAACCTCCCCAACATCACCCCAAACCCACCCAACTCAATAGAACCCACCCCGCTATGTGAGACCCCAAAAACCTCCCCAAAATCACCCCAAACCCACCCAACTCAACAGAACCCACCCCGCTATGTGAGACCCCAAAACCCTCCCCAAAATCACCCCAAACCCACCCAACCCATCAGAACCCACCCCGCTGTGGTGAGACCCCCAAAACCTCCCCAAAATCACCCCAAACCCACCTGACCTGACAGCACCAACCCCGCTATGTGAGACCCCAAAAACCTCCCCAACATCACCCCAAACCCACCCAACCCGACAGAACCCACCCCGCTGAGACCCCAAAGACCTCCCCAAACTCACCCCAAACCCACCCAACCCATCCGAACCCACCCCGCTGTGGTGAGACCCCAAAAACCTCCCCAAAAACCTCCCCAAAATCACCCCAAACCCATCCAACTCAACAGAACCCACCCCGCTATGTGAGACCCCAAAACCCTCCCCAACATCACCCCAAACCAACCCAAGCCGACAGAACCAATCCCGCTGTGGTGAGACCCCCAAAACCTCCCCAAAATCACCCCAAACTCACCCCAAGCCCACTCTGCTTTGGTGAGACCCCCCAAAAATCCCCCTGTCCCCCCTCGGTGGGGATTTGGGGTTCTCCAAACCCCCCTGTGCCCCCCCAGCCCGTTGGGGACCAGAGCCAGGCCCGGCTGCTCGAGGTGGTTGGGGAGAAACCAGGTGAGGGCTGGGGGGAGGTTTGGGGGGTCCTGGGGGGGTTTGGGGGGTTGGGGAGAAACCAGGTGAGGGCTGGGGGGAGGTTTGGGGGGTCCTGGGGGGGTTTGGGGGGTTGGGGAGAAACCAGGTGAGGGCTGGGGGGAGGTTTGGGGGGTCCTGGGGGGGTTTGGGGGGTTGGGGAGAAACCAGGTGAGGGCTGGGGGGAGGTTTGGGGGGTCCTGGGGGGGTTTGGGGGGTTGGGGAGAAACCAGGTGAGGGCTGGGGGGTGTTTGGGGGGTCCTGGGAGGGTTTGGGGAGTTCTGGGGGGGGTTTGGGGGGTCTGGGAGGTGTTTTGGGGGGCTGGGGAGAAACCAGGTGAGGACTGGGGGGGTTTGGGGGGTCCTGGGGGGGGGTTGGGGGGTTTTGGGGGGTCTGGGAGGTGTTTTTGGGGGCTGGGGAGAAACCAGGTGAGGGCTGGGGGGGTTTGGGGGGTCCTGGGGGGCATTTGGGAGGGTCGGGGAGGTGTTTTGGGGGGCTGGGGAGTGTTTGGGGGTTCCTGGAGGGTGTTTGGGGGGTCTGGGGGGGTCTTGGGGTTCTGGAGGATTTGGGAGGCGGGTTTGGGGGGTCTGGGGTCACCAAGGTGACAGAAGTGACCGAGGTCCCTCCCCCCTCCCCCAGTGTTTGATTTCAAGCCAAAGGGACACCTGGAGCTGGGGGAGGGGCTGGACATCATCCGGCAGAGGTGAGCAACACCTGGAGGGGACACACCTGGCCCGGCCCTGTCCCAGCCCTGTGCCACCTGTCCCACACCTGTCCCACACCTGGCCCAGCACTGTTCTACCTGTGCCACCCCCAGGCGCCTGTCCCACGTGTCGGGCCATCGCTCCTATTACCTGTGTGGGCTGGGGGGTGTCCCCAGGTGTTGCACACCTGCCTCACACCTGTCCCACACCTGTCCCCCCCCGTCCCGCCCCCAGGCGCCTGTCCCACGTGTCGGGCCATCGCTCCCATTACCTGTGTGGGCTGGGGGGTGTCCCCAGGTGTTGCACACCTGCCTCACACCTGTCCCACACCTGTCCCCCCCCGTCCCGCCCCCCAGGCGCCTGTCCCACGTGTCGGGCCATCGCTCCCATTACCTGTGTGGGCTGGGGGGTGTCCCCAGGTGTTGCACACCTGCCTCACACCTGTCCCACACCTGTCCCCCCCCGTCCCGCCCCCCAGGCGCCTGTCCCACGTGTCGGGCCATCGCTCCTATTACCTGTGTGGGGCGGGGGCCCTGCTCCAGCACGCCCTCGTCACCTTCACCCTGCAGAAGCTGCTCAGCAAGGTGGGGGGGGCCTGGGGGGAGCCTGGGAGGGTCTGGGGGGTCCAGGGAGGGTCTGGGGGGGTCCAGGGAGGATCTGGGATGGTCTTGGGGGATCCATGGAGGGTTTGGGGGGTCCAGGGAGGGTCTGGGATGGTCTTGGGGGATCCATGGAGGGTTTGGGGGGTCCAGGGAGGGTCTGGGGGGTCCAGGGAGGGTCTGGGGGGGTCCAGGGAGGGTCTGGGATGGTCTTGGGGGATCCATGGAGGGTTTGGGGGGTCCAGGGAGGGTCTGGGGGGATCCAGGGAGGGTTTGGGACGGTCTGAGGGGATCTAGGGAGGGTCTGGGGGTCCCAGGGATGGTGTGGGGGGATCCAGGGAGGTTTGGGGGGTCCAGGGAGGGTCTGGGATGGTCTTGGGGGGGGATCCAGGGATGGTCTGGGGGGGTCCAGGGAGGGTCTGGGATAGTCTGGGGGGGATCCAGGGTGGGTCTGGGATGGTCTGGGGGATCCAGGGTGGGTTTGGGGGGTCCAGGGAGGGTCTGGGATGGTCTGGGGGGGTCCAGGGAGGGTCTGGGATGGTCTGGGGGATCCAGGGAGGGTCTGGGATGGTCTTGGGGGGGTCCAGGGTGGGTCTGGGGGGATCCAGGTATGGTCTGGGGGGATCCAGGGTGGGTCTGGGATGGTCTGGGGGATCCAGGGTGGGTTTGGGGGGTCCAGGGGGGTCGGAGTCTCCTGATCCCCCTCTGTCCCAGGGATTCCTGCCCATGACGGTGCCGGACCTGCTGCGAGGAGCCGTTTTCGTGAGTGTCCCCCGAGCCCCCTGCCCCCCCTGCCCCCCCAGGGGTCCCGGGTGACCCCCCCTGTGCCCCCCAGGAGGGCTGCGGGGTCCAGCCCAGCGCCACCCCCTCCCAAGTTTACACCATCGACCCCGCGCGCTTCGAGGACCTGTGCCTGGCCGGGACCTCGGAGGTGGGAATTGCAGGTGGGAAATGGGGGAAAACGGGGGGAAATCGGGAAAACCCGGGGGCAGGGGGAGAACTGGGGGAAAATGGGGGAAAATACACGTGAAAATGGGGAAAACTGGGGGAGAATGAGAGAAAAATTTTAAAAAATAGGGGGAAAAGAGGGAGAAGGGGGGGGCAGATGGATTTGGGGGTGATTTGGGGGTGACCCTGTGTCCCCCCACCCAGGGGGCAGATGGATTTGGGGGTGACCCTGTGTCCCCCCACCCAGGGTATTTCATGGACCATGCTGTGCAGCTGCAGGACCTGCCTGTCAGGTACAGGGGGGCTCTGTCCCCCCCAGGGACCCCTCCCCTCGTGGAGATCCTCCCCCAATTCCCTGGGAGCGTTTTGGGGCCCCCTGAGCCACGTCCCCCCCCAGGGTCGTGTGCTCCAGCACCTGCTACCGCGCCGAGACCGACACGGGCCGGGAGCCCTGGGGGCTCTATCGAGTGCACCAGTTCACCAAGGTACTGGGAGCACTGGGAGGGAGCCCTGGGGGAGGGAGGGGCGGGGGGGTCACCCGTGTGCCCCCCCAAAGGTGGAGATGTTCGGGGTGACGGCGGCCGAGCGCGGCACGGAGAGCGAGGAGCTGCTGGACGAGTTCCTGGGGCTGCAGAAGGAGATTTTCTCGGACCTGGGGCTCCATTACCGGTGAGGGGGATTTGGGGGGGGTCCCCCCAATCCGTGGGACCCCCGAAATCCCTCCTAACTGTCCCCCCCCCGGGCCCCCCAGTGTCCTGGACATGCCCACGGAGGAGTTGGGGCTCCCCGCCTACCGCAAGTTCGACATCGAGGCCTGGATGCCTGGACGGGGCAAATTTGGGGAGGTGAGGGGGGGTCTGGGACCCCAACAATTCAGGGAGAGCCCAGATAACTTGGGGAGAACCCTGATAATTCGGGGAGAGCCCCAATAATTTGGGGAGAATCCAAACAATTCTGGGAAAGCCCCAAATTCCAGAGGCGCCCAGGATGGCGTCTCTCTCCCTGTTTATGGCCCCCTTTATTTTCACCCTTGCTGCCGGGTCAGGACCCCCCTTTTGGGGGGTCCCAGGAGTGGAGGAGGAGGGGGTGCCCCAAACCCCCTGACCCCTCTCCCCGCTCACCCCCAGATTTCCAGCGCCTCCAACTGCACCGATTACCAGAGCCGGCGGCTGAACATCATGTACAGCGGGGAGGGGGGCCGCCTGAGCCACGCCCACACGGTGGGTGCCCCCCCAAACCCCCGGGAGCGCCCCAAAACCGCGGGCTGGGGTTTCTCGGCCCCCCTGACCCCGCGCCCCCCCCTCAGGTGAACGGCACCGCCTGCGCCGTGGCCCGGATGCTGATCGCGCTCCTCGAGTGCAACCAGCTGCCGGTGAGTGATTTGGGGGGGGTCCCGCGGGGGTCTGGGGACTCCGGGGGGCTCACCCTGCCCCCTGTGCCCCCCCAGGATGGCCGGGTCCGGGTGCCCCCCGTGCTGCAGCCGCTGGTGGGGCGGGAGGTGCTGGCCCGGCCCCCCGCGCCCCTCCTGCGCTACATCGGCCCCAACCAGCCCGGGGGGGGCCCCCCAAAATGGGGAGGGGGCCCTGAGGGGAGGGGGCCCCACAGAGGAGGATGGAGCGCAGACGGAGCGGGGACAGCGCGGGACGGACGCGGGACAGGGGACACGGGAGGGCACAGGGGACTGTGACAGCCCCGCCCCCTGTCCCCGGGGTGTCCCCGAAGTGACAAAACCGGGAATAAAAACTGGAAATGCCCCCGGTCACAGGTGTGTGCTCTGCTCCAGGTGTGTGTGACAGGTGTCCCCCAATGTCACACCTGTCCCCCGCACTCACACAGGTGTGTGCTCTGCTCCAGATGTGTCTGGGACACAGGTGCTCCCCAGGGTCACCTGTGTCTCCTGAACACTCACAGGTGTCCCCCAGCGTCACACCTGTCCCCTGCACTCACACAGGTGTCCCCCAGTGCCACACCTGTCCCTTGCACTCACACAGGTGTCCCCACACTGTCACACCTGTCCCCTGCACTCACACAGGCGTCCCCCAGTGACACCTGTCTCCCCCACCCACACAGGTGTCCCCCAGTGTCACACCTGTCCCCTGCACTCACACAGGTGTCGTTCCCCCTCCCCACACATCGCCCCAGTGTCATACCTGTCCCCTGCACCCACACAGGTGTCCCCACATTGTCACACCTCTCCTTCCTTTGTGGCACAGCCTCTGCTTTATTTCCCACCGCCCCCCACAACCCCTGGGGCTCCCCCGGGATTTTAGGGGGTGAGCCCCCCTCTTGAGGGGGTCCCCCAAGTCCATCCAGGGAGGCTCCGGGGGGGCCCTCAGGCTGGGCAGCCCCTGCTGTTGATGACGATGTCGTCGTACTCGTCCTGGGGAGGGACAAAGGTTTGAGGGGGCTTGGGGGGGTTTGGGGGCCCTCCCGGAGCCCCCCGGTCTGCCCGGGGAGGGGTCTCAGGGGACAGGACGGGTGTGGTCCCGGACTGACCTCGCTGTCCTCGGCCCCGCCCTCGCTGTCGCCGCTGTCGCTGCTGTCGCTGCTGGGCGGGTCGCGGGCGCCGAAGCGGCGCAGGAGGGGCGGCAGGCGGGGGTCGGGGCGGCGCCGGGCGCTGTACAGGGGGGTGAACCCCGAGAACGTGCGGGGGTCGGGCCGCGCCCCCCCCCGCAGCAGGCACTCAGCCACCTCGGGGCTCTGCGCCTCCACGGCCAAGTGCAGGGGGCTGCGGCCACAGCTCGGCTCCTGGGGGGCACGGCGGGGTCAGGGGGCGGCGAGGACCCCCCCGGAGCCCCGGTTTGGGTTTGTTTGGGGGGTTTTTTGGGGGCACCCACCGGCCGGTCGGGGTCGGCGCCGGCGCGGAGCAGGAGCTGCACCAGCTCCGGGTCCCGGCGCAGCACGGCCACGTGCAGGGGGGTGTAACCTGTGGGGGGGACATGGGGGGTCCCAAAGCCCCGCCTGAGCACGTGGGACCCCCGCCCCAAGCCGTTCCCCTCCCTCCAGACAGCGCGACCCCCCCCCTTCCCCCCAAAAACCCAAAACCCACCTTCCTCCCAAAACGTAAATCCCAAACCTGTGTGATGCCCCCGAGCCGTGCCCCCACCCACAAAAACGTCGGAAAACCCCGGAAAACTGTAACCGCCCCCCCCCCCCCCCAAAAACCACGACGAGCCCAAACCCACATGATCCCCCCAACCCATGACCCCCCAAAATCGTCCCCCCACCCCCAAACCCGCGCCCCTCCTGCCGCCCCACCGTCGTAGTTGACGCTCTCCAGCTGCGCCCGCCGCTCCTCCTCCTCCTTCCGGGGGTCCCGGGGGGGGTCCCGGGGGTCGGGGGGTGCCCCCAGCAGGGCGCGGGCGCAGGCGGGGTGACCCTCGCGGCAGGCCAGGTGCAGCGGGGTGTGCCCGCCGCGCTCCCGCACGGCCACGGCCGCGCCCGCCGCCCGCAGCCGCCGCACGGCCCCGGCCAGCCCCAGCACCACGGCGATGTGCAGGGCGGTCTGCGGGGAAACGGGGTTAAACCACCCCAAAACATCGCCCCAAAACTCCAGCCCCAGCACCACGGCGATGTGCAGGGCGGTCTGCGGGGAAATGGGGTTAAACCGCCCCAAAACATCGCCCCAAAACTCCAGCCCCAGCACCACGGCGATGTGCAGGGGGGTCTGCGGGGGAAAAGGGGTTAAACCACCCCAAAACATCACCCCAGAACCCCAGCCCCAGCACCACGGCGATGTGCAGGGCGGTCTGTGGGGAAACGGGGTTAAACCACCCCAAAACATCGCCCCAGAACCCCAGCAGCGCCCCAAAACCCCAGCCCCAGCACCACGGCGATGTGCAGGGCGGTCTGTGGGGAAACGGGGTTAAACCACCCCAAAACATCGCCCCAAAACCCCAGCCCCAGCACCATGGCGATGTGCAGGGCGGTCTGCGGGGGAAACGGGGTTAAACCACCCCAAAACATCGCCCCAAAACCCCAGCAGCGCCCCAGAACATCGCCCCAAAACCCCAGCCCCAGCACCACGGCGATGTGCAGGGCGGTCTGCGGGGAAATGGGGTTAAACCACCCCAAAACATCGCCCCAAAACTCCAGCCCCAGCACCACGGCAATGTGCAGGGTGGTCTGCATGGGGAAATAGGATTAAACCACCCCAAAACGTCACCATCACCCCAAAACATCACCATCACCCCCAAACCCCAGCTGCAGATGTGCAGGACACTGGGGGGTGCAGGTGTGTCACACCTTGGAGGGGGGTCAAACCCCACCCAAAATTCCCCACCAGGCACCCCCCCCCCCCCAGCCCCCCTCCCTGCAGCTCCGCCCCGCTGCTGTGACCCCAAATTCCCTCCCAGCTCCTCCGGGGCCCCCCAAATTTCCCCCGTCCCACCTGGCCCAGGTCGTTCTGCAGGTCCAGGTAGGGCGAGTGCTCCGTGTGCCGCAGGATGGACTCCAGGAACTCCAGGTGCTCGTGGATCACGGCCAGGTGCAGGGCCCTGGGGGGGGCACGGGCTGGGCAGGGGGCTCCTGACACCCCCAGGCCCAAATGGGGCACCCAGTAAAGGACTGACACCCCCAGACCCAAATGGGGCATCCAATAAAGGACTGACACCCCCAGACCCAAATGGGGCACCCAATAAAGGACTGACACCCCCAGACCCAAATGGGGCACCCAAAACACGAATGACACCCCCAGACCCAAGGGGAGTGCCCAAAAAAGTGTGTGTGTGTGGGGGGGGGGGTTATTGGGGGTCCTGGGCCATTACTGGGGGGTTTTGGGGGTCCTGGGCCATTACTGGGGGGTTTTGGGGGTCCTGGGCCATTACTGGGGGGTTTTGGGGGTCCTGGGCCATTACTGGGGGGTTATTGGGGGTCCTGGGCCATTACTGGGGGGTTATTGGGGGTCCTGGGCTGTTACTGGGGGTCCTGGGGGGATTATTGAGGGTCCGGGGGGGTTTTGAGGCTCCTGGGCCGTTACCGAGGGACCCCCGCCTGAGGGCTGCGGCGCTCCCGGGGGGATCGCACCGGAACCGCGGGCAGAGGCAGGACCGTGACCCCCCCCAAGCCCAGCGTGTGCGCGGGGGTCCCGCCCGGACCCCGGGGGGGTTCCCTCGTCCCTGCCCGCCCTCACGTGTCGCCCTCCTCGGTGACGAAGCTCAGGACGTGCCGCAGCCAGGCCGCGGGGTCAGCGAGGGGCTCGGGGGACTCCGCCGCGGGGCTGGCGGGCAGCGGCGGCCCCAGCGGCCCCTCGCCCAGCGAGCCCAGCCCGCTGTCGCACCACTCGTCGCCCTCGGGGCGCTTGGCCTCGCCGGGGGCTGCCGGGGCCGCGGGGGCCGCGGCCGCCATCGCCGGGGCCGCCTCAGGCCGCGGCCGCCATCGCGGGCCGGGGAATCCCCGCCCCGGCGCCTTCCGGGACCCGTAGTCCGCGCCCTCGCTTCCGGGTGCTTCAGCCAATCAGCACCCTTCGTCTGGCTGCGCGTGCGTCCCCCCGCCCACAGGCGCCGCCGCGGGGCACGCCGGGAGTTGTGGTGCGGGCAGGCCGCGCCCATGGCGGACCGGGACGGTACCGGGGGCGGCGGGGCCGGCGGGGCCGGGAGCGGCCCGGGGGGTGCGGCTTCCTCTCCTCCCGCCCCCCTCGGGGACCCTCCCAGCGTCCCCGCAGCTCCCCGTGCCCGGCAGGAGGAGGCGGAGCAGGACGCCGAGTCTCCGGTAACGCCCCCGGTGTCCCCCCCGGTCCCCACCCCGGTGACCGCCTCCGGCACGCCGGTGACCCCGCGCACTCCTCCCCGCAGGTCTCGGAGCCCGAGCCGGGCGCTTCGGCCGACGCTGACAGTGGGTCTGGGGGCGCCGGGCTCCCGTGGTGGCCGCAGGGGCCCCGGGCTGGGCCTTTGGGGACACCCCGGGGACCCCTGGGGACACTTTGGGGACACCTCGGGGACGCTTTGGGGACACCCTGGGGACACCTCGGGGACACTTCGGGGACCCCCTGGGGACTCACGGGGACTCTTTGGGGACCCCCTGGGGACACCTCGGGGACACCTCGGGGACTCTTTGGGGACACCTCGGAGACCCCCTGGGGACACTTCGAGGACCCTTTGGGGACACCCTGGGGACCCTTTGGGGACACCTCGGGGACACTTTTGGGGACCTTCTGGGACAGGGTGGTCGGAATGAGACGTTTGGGGACATTGCGGATTTCCCGGAGGTCGCTTAAGGGATTTTTGGGGACACTTCGGGGGCCTTGGGGACATCTGGGGACACTCAGGGGGTCTCGCTGGCTGTCCCCCCGCAGTGGAGCTGCTGCGGTCGCTGCTGTCCCGGACCCTGGGGCTCGGCGGGGACAGAGCGGAGCCGGTGCTGGACGAGCTGAGCCTGGCGGGCGTCAGCCGGTTCATGAAGAGCGACCGCTGTACGGGAACGGGGATGGGACACCGGGGACGGGGATGGGACACCGGGGATGGGAACGGGAACAGGGATGGGACACCGGGAACGGGGACGGGACACCGGGAACGGGGATGGGACACCGGGAATGGGAACGGGAACAGGGACGGGAACGGGGCGTCAGCCGGTTCATGAAGAGCGACCGCTGTACGGGAACGGGGACGGGACACCGGGGATGGGACACCGGGAATGGGACACCGGGAACGGGAACAGGGACGGGAACGGGGCGTCAGCCGGTTCATGAAGAGCGACCGCTGTACGGGGAACGGGGATGGGACACCGGGAACGGGGATGGGGACGGGGATGGGACACCGGGAACGGGGATGGGACACTGGGAACGGGACACCGGGGATGGGACACAGGGGATGGGACACCGGGAACGGGGATGGGGACGGGGATGGGACACCGGGAACGGGGATGGGACACCGGGCATGGGACACCGGGGATGGGGACGGGACACCGGGAACGGGGATGGGACACCGGGGATGGGACACCGGGAACGGGGATGGGAACGGGGATGGGACACCGGGAATGGGACACCGGGGATGGGACACCGGGGATGGGAACAGGGACGGGAACGGGGCGTCAGCCGGTTCATGAAGAGCGACCGCTGTACGGGAACGGGGATGGGACACCGGGAACGGGACACCGGGGATGGGACATCGGGAACGGGGATGGGGACGGGGATGGGACACCGGGAACGGGAACGGGAACAGGGACGGGAACAGGGCGTGAGCCGGTTCATGAAGAGCGACCGCTGTACGGGGAACGGGGATGGGGACGGGGATGGGACACTGGGAACGGGGATGGGACACCGGGGATGGGACACCGGGAATGGGAACGGGAACAGGGACAGGAACGGGGCGTGAGCCGGTTCATGAAGAGCGACCGCTGTACGGGGAACGGGGATGGGACACCGGGGATGGGACACCGGGGATGGGACACCGGGGATGGGACACCGGGAATGGGAACGGGAACAGGGACGGGAACGGGGCGTCAGCCGGTTCATGAAGAGCGACCGCTGTACGGGGAACGGGGATGGGACACCGGGGATGGGACACCGGGGATGGGACACCGGGGATGGGACACCGGGAACGGGGATGGGACACCGGGAATGGGACACCGGGAACGGGGATGGGACAGCGGGCATGGGACACCGGGAACGGGAATGGGAACGGGGCCGGTTCCTCGGGAGCGGCTGCTGTAGGGACGCCGGGGATGGAATTTGGGGCGGGAACGCGAACGGGGCCGGTTCCTGAGGAGTGGCCGCTGTGGGGACACCGGGAACGGGGCTGGGAACGGGAATTTGGGGTGGGAACGGGACCGGGGCCGGTTCCTGAGGAGTGGCCGCTGTGGGGACACCGGGAACGGGGCTGGGAATGGGAATTTGGGGTGGGAACGGGACCGGGGCCAGTTCCCGAGGAGTGGCCGCTGTGGGGACACCGGGAACGGGGCTGGGAACGGGAATTTGGGGTGGGAACGGGACCGGGGCCGGTTCCTGAGGAGTGGCCGCTGCGGGGACACCGGGACCGGAACCGGGGGGCACCAAGAACGGGGAGGGGGCAGCAAGGAAACGGGGCACGGAGGGGGGACAGCGAGCACAGGGGGAGGATTCGGGGGCTCGCTCTGGGGGGAGGGGGCGGTTTTGGGGTTCTTGGGGTGAATTTGGGGTTCACCCCTTGGTGTCCCTCCTCCCCCAGGCAAGAACGTCGTGTGCATGGTGGGCGCCGGCATCTCCACCTGTGAGTGCTCTGGGTGGGGGGCCGGGGGGGGCTCGGGGACCCCCGCGGTGGGTCCTGACGCCCCCTGACCCCCCCCCCAGCTGCCGGGATCCCCGATTTCCGCTCCCCCGGCACCGGGCTCTACTCCAACCTGCAGAGCTACAACCTGCCCTACCCCGAGGCCATCTTCGAGATTGGCTTCTTCAAGGTATCCCCCCCTTCCTCCCCAAATTCTGGGGGGGGGCCCTGGGTTTCTCTGGGGAGCCCCCCCTGAGCTGCCTGTGCCCCCCAGAAACACCCGGAGCCCTTTTTCGCCCTTGCCCGTGAGCTCTACCCGGGGCAGTTCAAGGTAAAACACCCCCAAACCTCCTTCAAACCGCCCCCCCAAAATCAGGGGGCCCCAAGAGACCCCCCAACGACCCCCAAATTCCCCCCCAGCCCACGGTGTGCCACTACTTCATGCGGCTGCTGCAGGACAAGGGGCTCTTGCTGCGCTGCTACACCCAGGTGGGACAGGCACCCCCCTCTCCCCGGCTCGACGGGGGTCACGGGGATTTTGGGGACCCCCTGACCCCCCCGTGGGCCCCCCCAGAACATCGACACCCTGGAGAGAGTGGCGGGGCTGGACCCAGAGCTGCTGGTGGAGGCTCACGGCACCTTCTTCACCTCGCACTGCCTGCGGGCCTCGTGCCGCCAGAGCTACAGCCTGGCCTGGATGAGGGGTACGGGGGGCTCTGGGGACCCCCGGGACCCCCCCCAAGACCCCTGAGTGCCTGGCCTGGATGAGGGGTACGGGGGGCTCTGGGGACCCCCGCGACCCCCCCCAATCCCCCTGAGTGCCTGGCCTGGATGAGGGGTACGGGGGGCTCTGGGGACCCCCGGGACCCCCCCCCCAATCCCCCTGAGTGCCTGGCCTGGATGAGGGGTACGGGGGGCTCTGGGGACCCCCTGGGACCCCCCCCAAGACCCCTGAGTGCCTGGCCTGGATGAGGGGTACGGGGGGCTCTGGGGACCCCCGGGACCACCCCGCCCCCAATCCCCCTGAGTGCCTGGCCTGGATGAGGGGTACGGGGGGCTCTGGGGACCCCCCGGGACCCCCCCCCCCCCCAATCCCCCTGAATGCCTGGCCTGGATGAGAGGTACGGGGGGCTCTGGGGACTCCCCCCAAGCCCCCTGAGTCCCCACGGGGGTGCCCCCACCTGCTGCTCTGCCACGGGGTGGGAACAGCAGGTTGTTGTCCCCCTGAACGCCCCTGTGCCCCTCAGAATATCACACTGCCCCCCCTCCATGCTCCTGTGCCCCCCCAAATGCCCCCCTGCCCCCCCAAATGCCCCCTTTTCCCACCGAGCCCCTCCCTCCTCTTCCTCCCCAGAGCGGATTTTCTCCTCCCTGGTCCCTAAATGTGAGAAGTGCCAGGGACTGGTGAAACCTGGTGAGTTTTGGGGCTGGGAGGGGGGGGCTCAGCAGGAATTTGGGGGGGGTCTTCACCCCCCCCATCCACTGACCTGCCTCCCCCCCCCTCCCCAGACATCGTGTTTTTTGGGGAGAACCTCCCCTCGCGCTTCTTTGCCCTCCTGGAGTCGGTGAGTGGGGTCTGGGGGGCCCCAGCCCCACCCCCCAGACTGGATTTGGGGCCGGGGTAGGGGGTGAGGTGACCTGGGGACCCCTCCCCACCCGTGACACCCCCTCCCCCCTCTGCAGGACTTTGAGAAGGTGGACCTGCTGCTCGTCATGGGCACCTCGCTGCAGGTGCAGCCCTTTGCCTCCCTCATCGGCAGGTGAGATCCCCCCAGACCCCCTCCCGGACCCCCCCAGACCCTGGGGAGCCCCCTGTGACTGCCCCCCTCCTGCAGGGTCCCCACCAACACCCCCAGACTCCTCATCAACAAGGAGAAGACGGGGCAGGTGAGCTGGGGGGCACCTTCCAAATCCCAGAATTTTGGGGGTCCCCCTGCTCCCCAGACCTTTCTGGGAGGCACTGGGGGGCGCTGGGAGCAGCTGCCCCCCTTGTCACCCCCTTTGTCCCCCCCAGAGTGACCCCCTGATGTCCCTGATGGGCTTTGGTGGGATGGACTTTGACTCAGACAAGGCCTACAGGTATGGCCAGGTGGGTGGAGGGCTCTGTCCCCAGCCCGTGGTTTTGGGGGCCCCCAAAGTGGTTTTGGGAACCCCTCCCGTGGCTTTGGGAACCGCCAAAGTGGTTTTGGGGCCCCCCAGTGTGGCTTTGGGGACCCCCAGAGTGGTTTTGGGACCCTCAGGGTGGTTTTGGGGACCCCTCCCGTGGCTTTGGGGACCCCCAGAGTGGTTTTGGGACCCTCAGGGTGGTTTTGGGGACCCCTCCCATGGCTTTGGGGACCCCCAGAGTGGTTTTGGGACCCTCAGGGTGGTTTTGGGGACCCCTCCCATGGCTTTGGGGACCCCCAGAGTGGTTTTGGGACCCTCAGGGTGGTTTTGGGGACCCTTCCCGTGGCTTTGGGGACCCCCAGAGTGGTTTTGGGACCCTCAGGGTGGTTTTGGGGACCGCCAGAGTGGTTTTGGGACCCTCAGGGTGGTTTTGGGGACCCCTCCTGTGGCTTTGGGGACCCCTGAGGGTGGTTTTGAGGACTTCCATCGAAGTTTGGGACACCCCAGGGTGGTTTGGGGGCCACTCAAGGTGATCCTAGGGGCCCCCCCAGGATTTTTGGGGTCCCCCCGAGGTGACTGTGGGGTCCCTGTGTCTGCCCAGGGACGTGGCCTGGCTGGGGGACTGCGACAGCGGGTGCCTGGCTCTGGCTGAGCTGTTGGGCTGGAAGGTACTGCCCCCCACCCACAAACTCTGGGGGTCCCCCCTGCCCCCCAAAGCCTCGTGGGACCCCCCTGAACCCCCCGTGTTCCCCTCAGGAGGAGCTGGAGGAGCTGGTGCGGAGGGAACACGCGGCCATCGACGCCAAGGGGGGGGACAGCGATGGAGGGACCCCCAAAAAGAGCCTGGGGGAGGAGGACAAGGATGGGGGGACCCCCAAAAAGAGCCTGGGGGACGAGGGAAAAGCTCAGAGCGACCCCAAGAAGGGCCCGGGGGGCAAGGCCAAGGCTGAAAAGGATCCCAAAAAACCCCAGGGTGGCGAGAAGGCTCCAAATGACCCAGAAAAGTCACGGCGGGGCAGTGAGGACCCTCCCCAAAATTAAATGGTCACAGAGGAGTTTTTGGCTTCGTGTGGTCACTGGGGGGGCTGGAGGGGCTGGGGCTCTTTCTTTTCTTAAAGGAAGAAAGAAGAAAACGAAATAAAAATGCAGGAAAGGGGGGAAATAAGTTAGAAAAAGAAAGGGAGGGTTTGAGGGTACAGAAGGGTTTTTTTTCCCTCCCCTAAAAAGGGGTGTTACAGCTCCAAAAGGTGTTGGAATTCTTAGGGATGGTGTGGGGGGATGTGTGTGCAAAAGACTGAAACCTGTGGAGTTTCTCACTTTTATATCTACTGAGAACCAACGTTAATTTACAATAAAAAAACTGTTCCAAAACAAAGCTCCGTGTCTGCTGTGTGATACCTGGGGCTGAGGGGCAGCTGAGAGGGGGCTTGAGGGGTAAAGGAGAGGGGCTAAGGGTGACACACAGGAGCTGAGAGGGGGATTGAGGGGCAAAGGGGGGGCTCGAGGGTGACACACAGGAGCTGAGGGGCAAAAGGGGGGCTTGAGGGGCAAAGGAGAGGGATTCAGGGTGACACACAAGAGCTGAGAGGGGGCTTGAGGGGCAAAGGGGGGGCTTGGGGGTGACAGAGGCTGAGGGCTGGGGGGCAAAGGAGAGGGAATAAGGGTGACACAGAGGGGCTGAGAGGGGGCTTGAGGGGCAAATGGGGAGTGGCTAAGGGTGACATTCCGGAGTCGAGGGGCAGCTAAGAGGGGGCTTGAGGGTGACAGACAGGAGCTGAAAGGGGGCTTGAGGGGCATGGGGCAGCTGGAGGGTGACACCGAGGGGCTGAGAGGGGGCTGAAAGGCAAAGGAGAGGGAATAAGGGTGACACACAAGAGCTGAGAGGGGGCTGAGGGGCAAAGGGGGGGCTTGAGGGTGACACACAGGAGCTGAGGGGGGGCTGAGGGGCAAACGGGGGGCTTGAGAGTGGCAGAGGCTGGGAGCTGAGGGAGGAACAGGGAGAAGGGACAGTGGGTGACACACAGAGATGCTGAGGGTGGCAGGGGCAGCTGGAGGGTGACACCGAGGGGCTGAGAGGGGGCTTGAGGGGTATGGGGGGGCTTGAGGGTGACACACAGGAGCTGAGAGCAGCTGAGAGGGGGTGAGGGGCAAAGGAGAGGGGCTAAGGGTGACACACAGGAGCTGAGAGGGGGCTGAGGGGCAAAGGAGAGGGATTCAGGATGACTCACAGAAGCCGAGAGGGGCCCTGAGGGCCAGCATTTTAAGCGTTTAAATGTGCATTTCAGGGCACTTCATTCTGTACCTTAGGACCAGATAACTCAGAGAAGGGTGAGCCTGGCATCTCCTTCACCCTTATACTGCCAAGGAGGCTTTTATTTATTTATTATTTTTGTTCACAATATGGATAAACCTAATTAGCAGTCCCATGGAGGCTTACACTATTTCACATCACTAACATTCTTCTCCTTCTCAGTAGTCATCAAGGCTATCTGGGCGACGCCTATAGGAATAATTATGTAAGTTAGCAGCAAATTACCTGATTCACCTAGCTGTGCTTCCTAAGCACAAAGTTTCATTTCTTACCAGTTTTCTGAAGTTTTATTTCTTACCGGTTTCCTGAAGTTTTATTTCTTACCAGTTTTCTTCCCCAAGGAGTTGTGGCAAAAAAGAAAGTACTGTTATTTCTCTGAAGAGTTTTTTTTTTCTCTATCAAGCCCTTTACCCCCTGGAATCCAAGTCAGAGGAGCCAAACCAGCTGCAGCTGCTCCGAGGGCTTTTATACCCGGTGGGATTTGCCCCCTCCCTTTTCCTGGGTGTGGTGGGAACGAGGGGTGGGCACAATCAGGGGTATATTAACCCCAGTCTTGGGTAGGGGCTTCACTTCATCTTCAGGCTGTGCTGGGGTAAGTGCTGTCCTTTTATTTCTGAAATGAGGCTTTTTCTGCTTGTTTTCTGTAGGTGCTTTTGGGCATCTAAAGTCATAGAGGCTTTGAAGATCCTGGAAGAAAGCAGCATTGAACACAGGGAGTATTTAAGTTTATCGTTTTGGGTTGTGTGTTCAGGGGTGGTAAAGTGCTTTTGCAATTCCTGGTTTTGTTCTTATTTTGTTGTTTTTTATTTATTTTTTTCAGGAGGAGTGCAGCTTCCAGAAACTCCAGGTTGGGTCAAGTACAGCACGTTTTTCAGCAGATTCGTCGTGTCCCAAAAGGCATCTGCCCAGGGTCCAAGATGTTTTTTGAGATTGAGGCCTCAGGTGAGTTGAGGATTGTGAGGAGGAGAGGGAGGGTGAGCAGGTGTGTGGTTAGGAGTTATTGGGGGGGGTTGAAGGCAGCAGGGTGAGAAAGGGTGTCTGTTTGAGGGGCCCCCAAAGTGTTTTTACATGTGTAGTGGAGATATTCCCAGGTCTTAGAGCACACAAACTCCTCCACTGCACTCAGATGAATGCCATCTAATTTTCCTTTCTCTAACCCAGGTGCCACTCAGGATAACAGGCACAGCCTTGGAATCAGGATGCAGCTGGAGACTCAAGACCCAGGCACACTCAGGTGAGGGTAAGTAGCTGACTTGCTGGGATCTGGCCCACATAACCCTGAACTCATAGGTTGTTTTTGGTTTTCTTTATTGTAGCTGAGCCAGAGGCTAAGAGGCCATCACGGGGCCCTCTGAGGCAGGCTCATTTCAGGTCCAATTCACATCACCAGTCATCCAAAAGATAAGTTGGGGGCCACGGCCTGGAGGTGGGAGGATGGGAGAGTAGTGGGTTGGAAATTCCTGGGACAGATTTAAAAATTAGTAGAGGGTGAAGAGATGTCCTCTAAGAGGCCCCTTAGGACAGCTAAAGGGAAAGGCTCTGCTTTTGATTGCAGCTGTAGGGTGTGCAGTGCAGAACAGCTCCGGTCTGTGTTGTCTGTGTCCTGTGTTACCTCGTGTGTCTTTGGGGTACCTTGGATCAGATATCTCTGCCTTTTCCTCTTGAGGCCCTCACCAGGAGCATCAGCCATCATCTCTGGCTTCTCAAATGCTCGCACTTCTCGGCACAATGCCAATATAATTTGTTCTTTTACCTGTGGGCTCGGCCACATCCGAGTCACATCTCAGCAGCATCGAGTCAGGTGTGTTTTGAGGCTTTGTTTCCAGGCCTATCACCATCCATCCTTTCCAGCTGTGAGCTGTACATTCAGGGCCTTATAAGATGGTATGATATGGAGAGCATTTTAAATGTAGCATTGTCTCACAGGCATCTTGGTCATTGTGACCAACAGTTCTTAGGTCACTCTGTTCCAGTCTTTTCTTCTGCTCCTTAGTGGAGCTTCCTCCATCCACTGTCATCTTAGCATTGGTCATCTCCTTTTGCATCCTCTTGGTCCTTGCCATTATTAATCCTGCCAGGAACTGTTCCCTTATCCTTGTGTCCCTCTGTTTGTAGCATAATGTGTTGTTTAATGTCCCCTTGTTTGTCACGTTCTGTGTCACGGGTGTCTGCACATATTTGTGCCGGAGCTGCTCTGCCCTGCTGCATAGCTTGGTGGAATAGAAGTCCCAGAGACTTGATATTTGTAGTGTGGGGTTTAGTTGGACTCTAGATGGGATTTGTAGATGGACACAAGATGTTTGCAGCTGTGAAGTTATCCTGCAGCACTTTGACTTCTGTCCTCACTTTCTTTCAGATGCAGAAGGATAAAATCCAGGGCAGTGTGCCCCATCCTGGGTGAGGAGGTTCCCCCGAGCAGGTCAGTCAGTGTTTGTCTCTGCAGGGGGAGTGTAAATGGTGACTGTGTTACAGCACTGTTCTTTTTCTCTCTTTTTAGGAGGCAAATCTGGATACCAGCAGTCAAGGTGAGCAGTGGAGAGAAGCGGTTGTTATTGCTCAGGTCTCTGTTTCTGGTGCAGCTCTAAGTTTCCATTCTCATTTGTGCCCTTTAGGCAATCCACTCTGCCAGGCCCCCAGCACCGATCGGGTTTGCTGCTCCTGTGAGCCCTGTGGATGTGTTACAGGACTTGGTGATGAAGCCTCAGCCTTTTCAATTTACAGGTGCCACCCAGGTAGCCTTTGGCAATTTCCTTAGAGTTGTGGTGAGTCGGGGAGGTTGGGAGAAGGGGTGAGGCTCAACTCAGGTGTCAGCAGTGCCACATCACCTTGTCTCCCCTTAACCCAGGTGCACCCTGCCACAGTGGTGTCGGCCTCTGAGCACCCCTGAAGCCTGGGGCCCGAGGAGCTGGGCATTGTCAGGAGAATGGTGAGTAGCAGAATTGTGTTTTGGCCGCTGTGCTGCTGAGGTTGTGCATTGATGTTTGGTTTCCTTTCTCTTGGCAGACTCAGAGACAACAGAGTGCTGTCAGCAGCAGCTTCCTTGACGGCGTGCACCTGAGAGGGATCAGCATCTCCAGATGCCTGAGAGATAAGTCACGGGCTAGAGGGGATGAAAAGGCACCTCTGGGATGGGGCTGGCTGCAAGGGGTTTTGAGTCAGCTGTGGAGATGAGGATATCCAATAAGTGTCCTCGTAGGCTACATAAAGGGAAAGTGTCAGTTTTGATCAGAGTGCCAAGGTGCGCAGGGCAGAGCAGTCCCGGTGTGTGTCGTGTCACTTGTCTATCATGCATTCTGTGTTGTTTGGGTATGTCCTGTCTTTTACCTTAGGCCTTTGAGGGGCCTATCAGAAACCATTCCTAGCATCTGTGATCTGTGTTCTTTATCCTGGCATCAATGCCATAGAAATCCTGATTCAGGAGCTCAGACAGGCATCAGAATCTCTTCTCTCTTCAGAAGCATCCACTCCCATGTCTTCTGAGGTTCTTGTTCTGAGCTGTATGGGAGCTGTGCTCTGCAAGGATCCATTATGGCAGGTTAGGACATGTTAGAATGTGAGGTCAGGTAGAGGTTTCTGACTGTAGGATTCTCAGGCATCCATCTTTGCAGTTCTTGGAATAAATCATTCAGTTAGCATCTTCTTCCTCCAGGGTTCTCTGAGCCTCATCAGCCCACCATCAGTCTCATCTCAGTTATCTCATTTTGCATTCTCTCAGTCCTTGCAGTCATTTTCCTTGCCTCGTGCTTTCTGTCCCTGTTGTGTCTCCATTGTTTGTCATGTTGTGTCCTGTCCTGTTGTGTGTCACGGGTGTCTGCACAGGTTTGTGCTGGAGCTGCTCTGCCCTGCTGCATAGCCTGGTGTGATAGGAAAAGTCCTGGGGCCTTGAAATTTGTAGTGTGGGGTTTAGTTGGACTCTAGATGGGATTTGTAGATGGACAGAAGATGTGTGGAGCTCTTAAGTAATCCTGCAGCACTTTGACTATTGTCCTCACATTTTTTTCAGATTCATATGGATTAAATCTGTACCAGAGGGCCCCATCCCGGGTGTGGGGGTATTCCCTGAGCAGGTCAGTCGTTGTTGGTCTCTGCATGGGGGATGTAAATAGTGACTGTGTTACAGCACTGTTCTTTGTCTTTCTTTTCAGTAGGTAACCCTGGATACCAGCAGTCAAGGTGAGCATTGGAGAGAAGCGGTTGTTATTGCTCAGATCTCTGTTTCTGGTACAACTCTAAGCTTCCATTCTCATTTGTTCCCTTTAGGCAATCCTCTCTGCCAGGCCCCCATCCCCAGCTGGCCGATGGATCGGGTTTGCTGCTCCTGTGAGCCCTGTGGATGCATTAGAGGACTCCGTGATGATGCCTCAGCCTTTTCTATTCGCAGGTGTCACACAGGTAGATTTTGGCAACTGCTGAGGCGATGTGGTGAGTCCGGGAGGTAGGGAGAAGGGACGAGGCTCAACTCAGGTGTCAGCAGTGCCCCATCACCTTGTCTCTCCTTAACCCAGGTGCACCCTGCCACAATGGTGTCAGCCTCTGAGCAAGCCTGAAGCCTGGGGCCCGAGGAGCTGGGAATCCTTAGGAGAATGGTGAGTAGCAGAATTGTGTTTTGGTCACTGTGCTGCTGAGGTTGTGCATTGATGTTTGGTTTCCTTTCTCTTAGCAGACTCAGAGATAATAGCCTGGTGACAGCAGGGATTTCCCAGATGGCCAGGTGGCCTTCTTGTGCACCTGACACAGACTGGCGTCCCCAGATGTCTGAAAGATAAGTAGAGGGCCAAAGTCTCAGAGGGGATGAAAGTGGGGTGCTGGATTGGGACCCACCGGGAGGGGATTTTGATTTGGCTTTGGAGATGGAGGTGTCCAAGAAGTGGCTCCTTAGGGCACATAAAAGGAAAGTCTCACTTTTGATGACAGAGCTGAGGTGTGCAGGGCAGAGCAGTTCCAGTGTCTGTGGTGTCACTTGTCTGTCGTGCATTCTGTGTTGTTTGGGTATGTCCTGTCTTTTACCTTAGTCCTTTGAGGGGCCTATCAGAAACCCTGGCATCATTCTTAGCATCTGTGATCCCTGCATTCCTTGGCCTGGCATCAGTGCTATAGAACTTTTGACTCAGGATCTCAGACTGGCATCAGAATCTCTTCTCTCTTCAGAAACATCCAGTCCCATGTCTTTCCAGGTCTTGTTCTGAGCTGTCTGGACAGCTGCACCCTGCCAAGGATCCATTGTGGTGGGTTAGGACTTGTGAGAATGGTGAGGTTAGGTAGAGGATTCTGGCTGTAGGATTCTCAGGCATCCATCTTTGATTTATTCCGAGAACTGCATTCAGTTAGCATCTTCTTCCTCCAGGGTTCCCTGAGCCTCATCATCCCGCCATCGATCTCATCTCAGTTACCTCATTTTGCATTCTCTCAGTCCTTGCAGTCATGCTCCTTACCAAGAGATTTCTGTCTGTGTTGTGTCCCCATTGTTTGTCATGTCATGTCCTGTTGTGTGTCACGGGTGTCTGCACAGGTTTGTGCTGGAGCTGCTCTGCCTTGCTGCATAGCCTGGTGCAATAGGAGAAGTCCTGGGGACCTGAAAATTTGTAATGTGGGGTGTTGTTGGTCTCTAGATGGACACAAGATATCTGGAGCTTTTAAGTTATCCTGCAATACTTTGACTATTGTCCTAACTTTATTTTCAGATTGAGATGGATTAAATCTGTTCCAGCGGGCCCCATCCTGGGTGAGGGGCTATTCCCTGAGCAGGTCAGTCCATGTTTGTCTCTGCAGCACAAGTGTAAATGGTGACTGTGTTGCAGCACTGTTCTTTGTCTTTCTTTTTAGGAAGTAACCCTGGATACCAGCAGTAAAGGTGAGCTGGGCAAGGTGAGTAGTGTACCGAAGCAGTTGTTATTGCTCAGGTCTCACTTTTTGGTACAACTCTAAGCATCCGTTCTCGTTTGTGCCCTTTAGGCAATCCCCTCGTAGTGTGCCAGGCCTTGTCACCAATCGGCCGATGGACCAGGTTTGCTGCTCCTGTGAGCCCTGTGGATGTGTTACGGGACTTGGTGATGAAACCTCTGCCCTTTCTGTTGAAAGGTGTCACCCAGGTAGCCTTTGGTAATGGCTGAGGAGTTGTGGTGACTCGGGGAGGTCTGGAGGAGGAGCGAGGGTCCACTCAGGTTTCAGCAGTGCCCTGTCACCTTGTCTCCCCATAACCCAGGTGCACCCTGCCACAATGGTGTCTGCCTCTGAGCACCCCTGAAGTCTGTGGTCCGAGGAGCTGGGCATTCTCAGGAGAATGGTGAGTAGCAGAATTGTGTTTTGGCTGCTGTGCTGCTGAGATCACGCATTGATGTTTGCTTTCCTTTCTCTTGGCAGACTCGGAGACAACAGCCTGGTGACAGCAGGGATTTCCCAGATGGCGAGGTGGCCTTCTTGTGCACCTGACACAGACTGGCCTGCCCAGATGTCTGAGAGATAAGTAGAGGGCCAAGACCCACAGAGGGGATGAAAGTGGGGTGCTGGGGTGGGACCCACTTGGAGGGGATTTTGATTTGGCTTTGGAGATGGGGCTGTCCAAGAAGTGGCTCCTTAGGCCACACGAAAGGAAATTCTCACATTTGATGACAGAGCTGAGGTGCGCAGGGCAGAGCAGTCCCGGTGTGTGTCGTGTCACTTGTCTATTGTGCATTCTGTGTTGTTTATCTCATGTCCTTTACCTTAGGCCTTTGAGAGGCCTATCAGAAACCATTCTTAGCATCTGTGATCTGTGTTCTTTATGTTCTTTTTCCTGGCATCAATGCCATGGAACTCTTGACTCGGGAGCTCAGACAGGCATCAGAATCTTTTCTCTCTTTAGAAGCATCCAGTCCCATGTCTTTCCAGGTCTTGTTCTGAGCTGTCTGGACAGCTGCACCTGGCATAGATCCACTATGGCAGATTAGGACTTGTAAGAATGGTGAGGTTTGGTAGAGGTTTCTGACTGTAGGATTCTCAGGCATCCATCTTTGCAGTTCTTGGAATAAATCATTCAGTTAGCATCTTCCTCCAGGGTTCTCTGAGCCTCATCAGCCCACCATCAGTCTCATCTCAGTTATCTCATTTTGCATTCTCTCAGTCCTTGCAGTCATTTTCATTGCCTCGTGCTTTCTGTCCCTGTTGTGTCCCCATTGTTTGTTGTGTCCTGTCCTGTGTCACGGGTGTCTGCACAGGTTTGTGCTGGAGCTGCTCTGCCCTGCTGCATAGTGTGGTGGTATAGGAGATGTCCCTGGGACTTGAAATTGGTAATGTGGGGTGTAGTTGGACTCTAGATAGGATTTGTAGATGGACACAAGATGTCTGGGGCTCTTCAGTTATCCTGCAACACTTTGACTATTGTGCTCCCTTTTTTTTCAGATTCATCTGGATTAATCTGTGCCAGAGGGCCCCATCCCAGGTGAAGGGGTTACCCCTGAGCAGGTCAGTCCATGTTTGTCTCTGCAGCAGAAGTGTAAATGGTGACTGTGTTACAGCACTGTTCTTTGTCTTTCTTTTTAGGAAGTAACTCTGGATACCAGCAGTCAAGGTGAGCAGTGTATAGAAGCAGTTGTTGTTGCTCAGGTCTCAATTTCTGGTGCAGCTCTAAGCTTCCCTTCTCATTTGTGCCCTTTAGGCAATCCACTCTGCCAGGCCCCCATCACCAACTGGCCGATGGATCGTGTTTGCTGCTCCTGTGAGCCCTCTGGATGCATTAGAGGACTCTGTGACGAAGCCTCTGCATTTTTTATTCGAAGGTGTCACCAAGGTAGACTTTGGCAACTGCTGAGGAGTTGTGGTGAGTTGGGGAGGTAGGGAGGAGGAGCAGCGAGGCTCCACTCAGGTGTCAGCAGTGCCCCATCACCTTGTCTCCCCTTACCCCAGGTGCACCCTGCCACAATGGTGTCGGTCTCTGAGCAAGCCTGAAGCCTGGGGCCTGAGGAGCCGGGCATTCTCAGGAGAACGGTGAGTAGCAGAATTGTGTTTTGGTCACTGTGCTGCTGAGGTTGTGCATTGATGTTTGGTTTCCTTTCTCTAGGCAGACTCAGAGACAACAGCCTGGTGTCAGCAGGGATTGCCCACATGGCCAGGTGGCCTTCTTGTGCACCTGACACAGACTGGCCTGCCCAGATGTCTGAGAGATAAGTAGAGGGCCAAGACCCACAGAGGGGATGAAAGTGGGGTGCTGGGGTGGGACCCACCGGGAGGGGTTTTTGATTTGGCTTTGGAGATGGGGGCTGTCCACAAAGTGGCTCCTTAGGCCACATGAAAGGAAAGTCTCACTTTTGATGACAGAGCTGAGGAGCACAGGGCAGAGCAGTCCCGATGTGTGTGTTGTGTCACTTGTCTGTCGTGCTATCTGTGTTGTTTGGATATCCCATGTCTTTTACCTTAGGTCTTTGAGGGGCTTATCAGAATCCCTGGCATCATTCTTAGCATCTGTGATCCCTGCCTTCCTTGGTCTGGTATCAACTGTAGAACTCTTGACTTGTGAGCGCAGGCTGGCATCAGAATCTCTTCTCTCTTTAGAAGCATCCAGTCCCATGTCTTCTCAGGTCTTGTTCTGAGCTGTATGGACAGCTGTGTCCCACAAGGATCCACAATGTCAGATTAGGACTTGTTAGAATGTGAGATCAAGTAGAGGCTTCTGACTGTAGGATTCTCAGGCATCCATCTTTGATTTATTCCAAGAACTGCATTCAGTCAGCATCTTCTTCCTCTAGGATTCTCTGAGCCTCATCAGCTCAACATCTCTCCTCGCTCGGTCATCTCAGTTTGCTTTCTCTCAGTCCTTCTGGTCATTTTCCTTGCCTCGTGCTTTCTGTTCCTGTTGTGTCCCCATTGTTTGTCACGTCCTGTCCTGTGTCACTGGTGTCTGCACAGGTTTGTGCTGGAGCTGCTCTGCCCTGCTGCTTAGCCTGGTGTGATAGGAAAAGTCCTGGGGCCTTGAAATTTGTCATGTGGGGTGCAGTTGGACTGTATATGGGATTTGTAGATGGACATAAGATGTCTGGAGCTTTTAAGTTATCCTGCAGCTCTTTGACTGTTGTCCTAACTTTATTTTCAGATTCATCTGGATTAAATCTGTGCCAGAGTGCCCCATCCTGCGTGAGCAGCATCCCCCGAGCAGGTCAGTCACCATTTGTCTCTGCAGGGGGAGTGTGAGTGGTGACTCTGTTGCAGCACGGTTCTTTGTCTTTCTTTTTAGGAAGTCACGGCAGAGAGCAGCAGTGAAGTTGAGGCAGGCAAGGTGAGCATTGAATAGTGTGCTGAAGCAGTTGTAATTGCTCAAGTCTCATTTTCTGGTGCAAGTCTAAGCATCTCTTCTTGTTTGTGTGCTTTAGGCAATCCACTTGGAGTCTGCCAAGCCCCGTCACCAAGTGGCCGATGCTCCGGGTTTGCTGCTCCTGTGAGCCCTGTGGACGCATTAGAGGACTTGGTGATGAAGCCTCAGCCTTTTCTATTCGCAGGTGTCACCAAGGTAGATTTCGGCAACTGCTGAGGAGACGTGGTGAGTTGGGGAGGTAGGGAGGAGGAGGAGCGAGGCTCCCTTCAGGTGTCAGCAGTGCCACATCACCTTGTCTCCCCTTAACCCAGGTGCACCCTGTGACAATGGTGTCAGCCTCTGAGCAAGCCTGAAGCCTGGGGCCTGAGGATCTGGGCATTCTCAGGAGAATGGTGAGTAGCAGAATTGTGTTTTGGCCGCTGTGCTGCTGAGGTTGTGCATTGATGTTTGGTTTCCTTTCTCTTGGCAGACTCAGAGACAACAGCCTGGTGACAGCAGGAGCTTCCCAGATGGCGAGGTGGCCTTCTTGTGCACCTGACAGAGACTGGCATGCCCAGATGTCTGAGAGATAAGTAGATGGTTAAGACCCACAGAGGGGATGATCATGAGTTACCAGGAGGGGTTTTTGATTTGGCTTTGGAGATGGGGGTGTCCATGAAGTGGCTCTTTAGACCACATGAAAGGAAATTCTCACATTTGATGACAGAGCTGAGGTGCGCAGGGCAGAGCAGTTCCAGTGTGTGTCATGTCACTTGTCTGTCGTGCATTCTGTTTTGTTTGGGTATGTCGTGTCTTTTACCTTAGCCCTTTGAGGGGCCTATCAGAAACCATTCTTGGCATCTGTGATCTGTGTTCTTTATGTTCTTTTTCCTGGCACCAATGCCATAGAACTCTTGACTTGGGAGCTCAGACAGGCATCAGAATCTCTTCTCTCTTTAGAAGCATCCAGTCCCATGTCTTCTCAGGTCTTGTTCTGAGCTGTATGGACAGCTGTGCCCCACAAGGATCCACAATATCAGATTAGGACTTGTTAGAATGTGAGATCAAGTAGAGGCTTCTGACTGTAGGATTCTCAGGCATCCATCTTTGATTTATTCCAAGAACTGCATTCAGTTAGCATCTTCTTCCTCCAGGGTTCTCTGAGCCTCATCAGCCCACCATCAGTCTCATCTCAGTTATCTCATTTTGCCTTTTCTCAGTCCTTGCAGTCATTTTCCTTGCCTCGTGCTTTCTGTCCCTGTTGTGTGCCCATTGTTTGTCATGTCATGTCCTGTCCTGTGTCACGGGTGTCTGCACAGGTTTGTGCTGGAGCTGCTCTGCCCTGCTGCATAGTGTGGTGGTACAGGAGATGTCCCTGGGACTTGAAATTGGTAATGTGGGGTGTAGTGGGACTCTAGATAGGATTTGTAGATGGACACAAAATGTCTGGGGCTCTTTAATTATCCTGCAGCTCTTTGACTTCTTTCCTCACTTTCTTTCAGGATAGGAAGCATAAAATCTAGGGCTGCGTGCCCCATCCTGGGTGAGGGGCATCCCCCAAGCAGGTCAGTCAGTGTTTGTCTCTGCAGGAGGAGTGGAAATGGTGACTCTGTCACAGCACTGTTCTTGGTCTTTCTTTTTAGGAAGTCAAGGCAGATATCAGCAGTCAAGGTGAGGTAGGCACGGTGAGCATTGAATAGTGTGTTGAAGTGGTGGTTATTGCTCAAGTCTCTCTTTCTGAAGCAACTCTAAACATCTATTCCTGTTTGTGTGCTTTAGGCAATCCACTTAGCAAATGTCAGGCCATGTCACCAACTGCCCGATGGACCAGGTTTGCTGCTCCTCTGACCCATGAGGATGTATCAGAGAACTTGGTGCTGAAGCCTCAGCTTGGATTTAGCAACCTCGGTGGACTGTTCCTTAAGAGACTGTAAACCTCAGCGTATTCCCACGGGGATTAAAAGTCCTGTTACAGCAAGTGGACAATCAGTGGTGGCTTTATAGATTGGATGCTCGTCTGCCAGCATGGTGGGATTTACTATTCTTGTTGGACTTATTGATGCTGATTATACAAGAAAAATACAAATAATGGCACAAACGTTGTTCCCTTTGTTCATTCGGGCTGGATCACGAATTGCTCCCTTGGCTCAGTTGACCAGAGGAACTTTATCACTAGACAAGCAGCAACGGGGTGAGAGTAGTTTTGGCTCCACAAGAACAATGGCTTTGTTAACAGTGGACTTAAAGCATTGTCCTAAAAAACATATTGACGTTCAGTATCAAGGTCACACCAACACCCTGATTGCGCTCTTGGACGCCGGCGCAGACGTCAGCATCATAGGGACGCAGAAATGGCCACCTTAGTAGCCCACCCATGAAGGAAATGCTACAGTGACAGGAGTAGCAAGACTCACGCTTGCACGGACATCCCCTCTGCTGAAAATTCTTATAGAGGAAAGACTGTCACCTGTGCGGTTTCTGTAATACCACTCCCTGAGGGTGTCCACGCCTTGCTAAGCTGTGACCTGTGAGCACAATTAAGACATCTTTATAAAGACTGCCATTGCATGGACTTTCCTAATAGAAAACAGAAGACCGGGTGTGGGTTGAGCAATTGCCTTTAAAAAGAGGAACAAAACTATTTTAGCTTTGTACTGATAAATGATGCTTGTAGTTTCTAGTGATTTCTAGTATTTTGGTGGCTACTTAAAATATTTGCAAATAGAAGTTTATATAATTTGTGCTAACATCTGGTATTTTATAGGTGACTATAGAAAACATCTTTAGTAATTTTCGTATGACATAAAAAAAAAAAAAAGAGAAAGTTAAAAGACTATTTTGCAGATGAATACTATAAAGCCTATATATGATATCTGTGGGACATAGCAGGGAGGATTAGCTGACAGAGAGCATGTATACAGGCCTGACAGTCATCAGTCAGTGTCCAATGGTAAAGCTGGGTCATAGTGACCTTACTGCAACATGAAGAGGTAGGAGGATAATACCTTGCCAGAATAGTGAGATCAGTTTCAATAGTTTACAATAAAAACCTAGAAGATTAGTTTCAATAGTTTACAATAAAAACCTAGAAGATTGTAGAAGTAGATGTAACTGGATGATAAGTAAGCTAACCAATCCTGAGCTCAGCTTTTGCAATATGTATGAAGCTTATTAAGAAATGTATTTAACCTGCTGTATTCGCCTAATAAAGATGATCAAATGATGTCCGGTCTCCCTTCGTCCCAACACCCACTCATCGCCCCCTGCCGTCCTTCAAACTGCATTGCACTCACAGCGCCCCCTGCCGTCCTTCAAACTGCATTGCACTCACAGCGCCCCCTGCCCTCCTTCAAACCGCATTGCACTCACAGCGCCCCCTGCTGTCCTTCAAACCGCATTGCACTAACAGCTCCCCCTGCTGTCTTGCGTGGGGCGCTGCAGGCGCTCACTAATGATATAACCGATGCATCGTGCCTCAGAAAAGACCCCACGACATAGTCGTCCTGCCAGCTGCCCGACCGAAATGGCGATATAAAAACTGCTCCCTAAAAAAAACTTCCCGCGACACCGCTGGTCACTGGCGAAGCAGAGTAGCAGCACGTCTACCCGGGATGCGCAGAAAGCACAAAAAAGCACCAGAAACTGAGGCAAAAACATCTGTCCCGAAAACCGCCATTTTGTCCTGCATCAGGCAACTCCATGGGCACCGCCATCTTGCTGCGGACCACGTGACTCCCTGGGTGTCGCCATCTTGCCGCATACTACGTGACAAGAGGACACCGCCATATAGTCCTGTGTCACATGACCTACTGGGTGCCGCCAATTGGATGATAGGTAAGATTATTCTTCAGTGTTTATCAGCACGCTTAGGGTTTTTATTAGCATTTATCTGCAGGGTTAGGGTTACAGGTTAGGGTTTAGGGTAAGGGGCTAGGGTTAGGGTTAGGGGGTTAGGGTTAGGGGTTAGGGTTCAGCAAACTAAAAGGCCCAGAGCTGCGGGCACACTGTAGCTGCAAAGGGCATCCCAGGGGCATCGCAAAACTGCCACAACCTGGTCTCCTCGAGGGCTTTCTCCTTGGCACCTGCCCTAACCCTAGTCTGATTGGCTGCCCTGCCTAGGGTTAGGGCTAGGGTTAGGGTTAGGCCTAGGGTTAGGGTTCCGCAAACTAAAAGGCCCAGAGCTGCGGGCACACTGCAGCTGCAAAGGGCATCCCAGGGGCATCGCAAAACTGCCACAAGCTGGCCTCCTCGAGGGCTTTCTCCTTGGCACCTGCCCTAACCCTAGGCTGATTGGCTGCCCTGCCTAGGGTTAGGGTTAGGGTTAGGCCTAGGGTTAGGGTTCCGCAAACTAAAAGGCCCAGAGCTGCGGGCACACTGCAGCTGCAAAGGGCATCCCAGGGGCATCGCAAAACTGCCACAAGCTGGCCTCCTCGAGGGCTTTCTCCTTGGCACCTGCCCTAACCCTAGGCTGATTGGCTGCCCTGCCTAGGGTTAGGGTTAGGGTTAGGCCTAGGGTTAGGGTTCCGCAAACTAAAAGGCCCAGAGCTGCGGGCACACTGCAGCTGCAAAGGGCATCCCAGGGGCATCGCAAAACTGCCACAAGCTGGCCTCCTCGAGGGCTTTCTCCTTGGCACCTGCCCTAACCCTAGGCTGATTGGCTGCCCTGCCTAGGGTTAGGGTTAGGCCTATGGTTAGGGTTCCGCAAACTAAAAGGCCCAGAGCTGCGGGCACACTGCAGCTGCAAAGGGCATCCCAGGGGCATCGCAAAACTGCCACAAGCTGGCCTCCTCGAGGGCTTTCTCCTTGGCACCTGCCCTAACCCTAGGCTGATTGGCTGCCCTGCCTAGGGTTAGGGTTAGGCCTAGGGTTAGGGTTCCGCAAACTAAAAGGCCCAGAGCTGCGGGCACACTGCAGCTGCAAAGGGCATCCCAGGGGCATCGCAAAACTGCCACAAGCTGGCCTCCTCGAGGGCTTTCTCCTTGGCACCTGCCCTAACCCTAGGCTGATTGGCTGCCCTGCCTAGGGTTAGGGTTAGGGTTAGGCCTAGGGTTAGGGTTCCGCAAACTAAAAGGCCCAGAGCTGCGGGCACACTGCAGCTGCAAAGGGCATCCCAGGGGCATCGCAAAACTGCCACAAGCTGGCCTCCTCGAGGGCTTTCTCCTTGGCACCTGCCCTAACCCTAGGCTGATTGGCTGCCCTGCCTAGGGTTAGGGTTAGGCCTAGGGTTAGGGTTCCGCAAACTACAAGGCCCAGAGCTGCGGGCACACTGCAGCTGCAAAGGGCATCCCAGGGGCATCGCAAAACTGCCACAAGCTGGCCTCCTCGAGGGCTTTCTCCTTGGCACCTGCCCTAACCCTAGGCTGATTGGCTGCCCTGCCTAGGGTTAGGGTTAGGGTTAGGCCTAGGGTTAGGGTTCCGCAAACTAAAAGGCCCAGAGCTGCGGGCACACTGCAGCTGCAAAGGGCATCCCAGGGGCATCGCAAAACTGCCACAAGCTGGCCTCCTCGAGGGCTTTCTCCTTAGCACCTGCCCTAACCCTAGGCTGATTGGCTGCCCTGCCTAGGGTTAGGGTTAGGGTTAGGCCTAGGGTTAGGGTTCCGCAAACTAAAAGGCCCAGAGCTGCGGGCACACTGCAGCTGCAAAGGGCATCCCAGGGGCATCGCAAAACTGCCACAAGCTGGCCTCCTCGAGGGCTTTCTCCTTGGCACCTGCCCTAACCCTAGGCTGATTGGCTGCCCTGCCTAGGGTTAGGGTTAGGCCTAGGGTTAGGGTTCCGCAAACTAAAA
Organism: Fringilla coelebs; assembly: GCF_963513975.1. Taxonomy (NCBI): domain Eukaryota; kingdom Metazoa; phylum Chordata; class Aves; order Passeriformes; family Fringillidae; genus Fringilla; species Fringilla coelebs. The sequence goes on along the minus strand of NW_028167473.1, from coordinate 6,924 downwards.
GGCCCAGAGCTGCGGGCACACTGCAGCTGCAAAGGGCATCCCAGGGGCATCGCAAAACTGCCACAAGCTGGCCTCCTCGAGGGCTTTCTCCTTGGCACCTGCCCTAACCCTAGGCTGATTGGCTGCCCTGCCTAGGGTTAGGGTTAGGCCTAGGGTTAGGGTTCCGCAAACTAAAAGGCCCAGAGCTGCGGGCACACTGCAGCTGCAAAGGGCATCCCAGGGGCATCGCAAAACTGCCACAAGCTGGCCTCCTCGAGGGCTTTCTCCTTGGCACCTGCCCTAACCCTAGGCTGATTGGCTGCCCTGCCTAGGGTTAGGGTTAGGGTTAGGCCTAGGGTTAGGGTTCCGCAAACTAAAAGGCCCAGAGCTGCGGGCACACTGCAGCTGCAAAGGGCATCCCAGGGGCATCGCAAAACTGCCACAAGCTGGCCTCCTCGAGGGCTTTCTCCTTGGCACCTGCCCTAACCCTAGGCTGATTGGCTGCCCTGCCTAGGGTTAGGGTTAGGGTTAGGCCTAGGGTTAGGGTTCCGCAAACTAAAAGGCCCAGAGCTGCGGGCACACTGCAGCTGCAAAGGGCATCCCAGGGGCATCGCAAAACTGCCACAAGCTGGCCTCCTCGAGGGCTTTCTCCTTGGCACCTGCCCTAACCCTAGGCTGATTGGCTGCCCTGCCTAGGGTTAGGGTTAGGCCTAGGGTTAGGGTTCCGCAAACTAAAAGGCCCAGAGCTGCGGGCACACTGCAGCTGCAAAGGGCATCCCAGGGGCATCGCAAAACTGCCACAAGCTGGCCTCCTCGAGGGCTTTCTCCTTGGCACCTGCCCTAACCCTAGGCTGATTGGCTGCCCTGCCTAGGGTTAGGGTTAGGGTTAGGCCTAGGGTTAGGGTTCCGCAAACTAAAAGGCCCAGAGCTGCGGGCACACTGCAGCTGCAAAGGGCATCCCAGGGGCATCGCAAAACTGCCACAAGCTGGCCTCCTCGAGGGCTTTCTCCTTGGCACCTGCCCTAACCCTAGGCTGATTGGCTGCCCTGCCTAGGGTTAGGGTTAGGCCTATGGTTAGGGTTCCGCAAACTAAAAGGCCCAGAGCTGCGGGCACACTGCAGCTGCAAAGGGCATCCCAGGGGCATCGCAAAACTGCCACAAGCTGGCCTCCTCGAGGGCTTTCTCTTTGGCACCTGCCCTAACCCTAGGCTGATTGGCTGCCCTGCCTAGGGTTAGGGTTAGGCCTAGGGTTAGGGTTCCGCAAACTAAAAGGCCCAGAGCTGCGGGCACACTGCAGCTGCAAAGGGCATCCCAGGGGCATCGCAAAACTGCCACAAGCTGGCCTCCTCGAGGGCTTTCTCCTTGGCACCTGCCCTAACCCTAGGCTGATTGGCTGCCCAGCCTAGGGTTAGGGTTAGGCCTAGGGTTAGGGTTCCGCAAACTAAAAGGCCCAGAGCTGCGGGCACACTGCAGCTGCAAAGGGCATCCCAGGGGCATCGCAAAACTGCCACAAGCTGGCCTCCTCGAGGGCTTTCTCCTTGGCACCTGCCCTAACCCTAGGCTGATTGGCTGCCCTGCCTAGGGTTAGGGTTAGGCCTAGGGTTAGGGTTCCGCAAACTAAAAGGCCCAGAGCTGCGGGCACACTGCAGCTGCAAAGGGCATCCCAGGGGCATCGCAAAACTGCCACAAGCTGGCCTCCTCGAGGGCTTTCTCCTTAGCACCTGCCCTAACCCTAGGCTGATTGGCTGCCCTGCCTAGGGTTAGGGTTAGGCCTAGGGTTAGGGTTCCGCAAACTAAAAGGCCCAGAGCTGCGGGCACACTGCAGCTGCAAAGGGCATCCCAGGGGCATCGCAAAACTGCCACAAGCTGGCCTCCTCGAGGGCTTTCTCCTTGGCACCTGCCCTAACCCTAGGCTGATTGGCTGCCCTGCCTAGGGTTAGGGTTAGGCCTAGGGTTAGGGTTCCGCAAACTAAAAGGCCCAGAGCTGCGGGCACACTGCAGCTGCAAAGGGCATCCCAGGGGCATCGCAAAACTGCCACAAGCTGGCCTCCTCGAGGGCTTTCTCCTTGGCACCTGCCCTAACCCTAGGCTGATTGGCTGCCCAGCCTAGGGTTAGGGTTAGGGTTAGGCCTAGGGTTAGGGTTCCGCAAACTAAAAGGCCCAGAGCTGCGGGCACACTGCAGCTGCAAAGGGCATCCCAGGGGCATCGCAAAACTGCCACAAGCTGGCCTCCTCGAGGGCTTTCTCCTTGGCACCTGCCCTAACCCTAGGCTGATTGGCTGCCCTGCCTAGGGTTAGGGTTAGGCCTAGGGTTAGGGTTCCGCAAACTAAAAGGCCCAGAGCTGCGGGCACACTGCAGCTGCAAAGGGCATCCCAGGGGCATCGCAAAACTGCCACAAGCTGGCCTCCTCGAGGGCTTTCTCCTTGGCACCTGCCCTAACCCTAGGCTGATTGGCTGCCCTGCCTAGGGTTAGGGTTAGGCCTAGGGTTAGGGTTCCGCAAACTAAAAGGCCCAGAGCTGCGGGCACACTGCAGCTGCAAAGGGCATCCCAGGGGCATCGCAAAACTGCCACAAGCTGGCCTCCTCGAGGGCTTTCTCCTTGGCACCTGCCCTAACCCTAGGCTGATTGGCTGCCCTTCCTAGGGTTAGGGTTAGGGTTAGGCCTAGGGTTAGGGTTCCGCAAACTAAAAGGCCCAGAGCTGCGGGCACACTGCAGCTGCAAAGGGCATCCCAGGGGCATCGCAAAACTGCCACAAGCTGGCCTCCTCGAGGGCTTTCTCCTTGGCACCTGCCCTAACCCTAGGCTGATTGGCTGCCCTGCCTAGGGTTAGGGTTAGGGTTAGGCCTAGGGTTAGGGTTCCGCAAACTAAAAGGCCCAGAGCTGCGGGCACACTGCAGCTGCAAAGGGCATCCCAGGGGCATCGCAAAACTGCCACAAGCTGGCCTCCTCGAGGGCTTTCTCCTTGGCACCTGCCCTAACCCTAGGCTGATTGGCTGCCCTGCCTAGGGTTAGGGTTAGGCCTAGGGTTAGGGTTCCGCAAACTAAAAGGCCCAGAGCTGCGGGCACACTGCAGCTGCAAAGGGCATCCCAGGGGCATCGCAAAACTGCCACAAGCTGGCCTCCTCGAGGGCTTTCTCCTTGGCACCTGCCCTAACCCTAGGCTGATTGGCTGCCCTGCCTAGGGTTAGGGTTAGGCCTAGGGTTAGGGTTCCGCAAACTAAAAGGCCCAGAGCTGCGGGCACACTGCAGCTGCAAAGGGCATCCCAGGGGCATCGCAAAACTGCCACAAGCTGGCCTCCTCGAGGGCTTTCTCCTTGGCACCTGCCCTAACCCTAGGCTGATTGGCTGCCCTGCCTAGGGTTAGGGTTAGGGTTAGGCCTAGGGTTAGGGTTCCGCAAACTAAAAGGCCCAGAGCTGCGGGCACACTGCAGCTGCAAAGGGCATCCCAGGGGCATCGCAAAACTGCCACAAGCTGGCCTCCTCGAGGGCTTTCTCCTTGGCACCTGCCCTAACCCTAGGCTGATTGGCTGCCCTGCCTAGGGTTAGGGTTAGGCCTAGGGTTAGGGTTCCGCAAACTAAAAGGCCCAGAGCTGCGGGCACACTGCAGCTGCAAAGGGCATCCCAGGGGCATCGCAAAACTGCCACAAGCTGGCCTCCTCGAGGGCTTTCTCCTTGGCACCTGCCCTAACCCTAGGCTGATTGGCTGCCCTGCCTAGGGTTAGGGTTAGGGTTAGGCCTAGGGTTAGGGTTCCGCAAACTAAAAGGCCCAGAGCTGCAGGCACACTGCAGCTGCAAAGGGCATCCCAGGGGCATCGCAAAACTGCCACAAGCTGGCCTCCTCGAGGGCTTTCTCCTTGGCACCTGCCCTAACCCTAGGCTGATTGGCTGCCCTGCCTAGGGTTAGGGTTAGGCCTAGGGTTAGGGTTCCGCAAACTAAAAGGCCCAGAGCTGCGGGCACACTGCAGCTGCAAAGGGCATCCCAGGGGCATCGCAAAACTGCCACAAGCTGGCCTCCTCGAGGGCTTTCTCCTTGGCACCTGCCCTAACCCTAGGCTGATTGGCTGCCCTGCCTAGGGTTAGGGTTAGGGTTAGGCCTAGGGTTAGGGTTCCGCAAACTAAAAGGCCCAGAGCTGCGGGCACACTGCAGCTGCAAAGGGCATCCCAGGGGCATCGCAAAACTGCCACAAGCTTGCCTCCTCGAGGGCTTTCTCCTTGGCACCTGCCCTAACCCTAGGCTGATTGGCTGCCCTGCCTAGGGTTAGGGTTAGGGTTAGGCCTAGGGTTAGGGTTCCGCAAACTAAAAGGCCCAGAGCTGCGGTCACACTGCAGCTGCAAAGGGCATCCCAGGGGCATCGCAAAACTGCCACAAGCTGGCCTCCTCGAGGGCTTTCTCCTTGGCACCTGCCCTAACCCTAGGCTGATTGGCTGCCCTGCCTAGGGTTAGGGTTAGGCCTAGGGTTAGGGTTCCGCAAACTAAAAGGCCCAGAGCTGCGGGCACACTGCAGCTGCAAAGGGCATCCCAGGGGCATCGCAAAACTGCCACAAGCTGGCCTCCTCGAGGGCTTTCTCCTTGGCACCTGCCCTAACCCTAGGCTGATTGGCTGCCCTGCCTAGGGTTAGGGTTAGGCCTAGGGTTAGGGTTCCGCAAACTAAAAGGCCCAGAGCTGCGGGCACACTGCAGCTGCAAAGGGCATCCCAGGGGCATCGCAAAACTGCCACAAGCTGGCCTCCTCGAGGGCTTTCTCCTTGGCACCTGCCCTAACCCTAGGCTGATTGGCTGCCCTGCCTAGGGTTAGGGTTAGGGTTAGGCCTAGGGTTAGGGTTCCGCAAACTAAAAGGCCCAGAGCTGCGGGCACACTGCAGCTGCAAAGGGCATCCCAGGGGCATCGCAAAACTGCCACAAGCTGGCCTCCTCGAGGGCTTTCTCCTTGGCACCTGCCCTAACCCTAGGCTGATTGGCTGCCCTGCCTAGGGTTAGGGTTAGGGTTACGCCTAGGGTTAGGGTTCCGCAAACTAAAAGGCCCAGAGCTGCGGGCACACTGCAGCTGCAAAGGGCATCCCAGGGGCATCGCAAAACTGCCACAAGCTGGCCTCCTCGAGGGCTTTCTCCTTGGCACCTGCCCTAACCCTAGGCTGATTGGCTGCCCTGCCTAGGGTTAGGGTTAGGGTTAGGCCTAGGGTTAGGGTTCCGCAAACTAAAAGGCCCAGAGCTGCGGGCACACTGCAGCTGCAAAGGGCATCCCAGGGGCATCGCAAAACTGCCACAACCTGGACTCCTCGATGGCTTTCTCCTTGGCACCTGCCCTAACCCTAGGCTGATTGGCTGCCCTGCCTAGGGTTAGGGTTAGGGTTAGGCCTAGGGTTAGGGTTCCGCAAACTAAAAGGCCCAGAGCTGCGGGCACACTGCAGCTGCAAAGGGCATCCCAGGGGCATCGCAAAACTGCCACAAGCTGGCCTCCTCGAGGGCTTTCTCCTTGGCACCTGCCCTAACCCTAGGCTGATTGGCTGCCCTGCCTAGGGTTAGGGTTAGGGTTCCGCAAACTAAAAGGCCCAGAGCTGCGGGCACACTGCAGCTGCAAAGGGCATCCCAGGGGCATCGCAAAACTGCCACAAGCTGGCCTCCTCGAGGGCTTTCTCCTTCGCACCTGCCCTAACCCTAGGCTGATTGGCTGCCCTGCCTAGGGTTAGGGTTAGGGTTAGGCCTAGGGTTAGGGTTCCGCAAACTAAAAGGCCCAGAGCTGCGGGCACACTGCAGCTGCAAAGGGCATCCCAGGGGCATCGCAAAACTGCCACAAGCTGGCCTCCTCGAGGGCTTTCTCCTTGGCACCTGCCCTAACCCTAGGCTGATTGGCTGCCCAGCCTAGGGTTAGGGTTAGGGTTAGGCCTAGGGTTAGGGTTCCGCAAACTAAAAGGCCCAGAGCTGCGGGCACACTGCAGCTGCAAAGGGCATCCCAGGGGCATCGCAAAACTGCCACAAGCTGGCCTCCTCGAGGGCTTTCTCCTTGGCACCTGCCCTAACCCTAGGCTGATTGGCTGCCCTGCCTAGGGTTAGGGTTAGGGTTAGGCCTAGGGTTAGGGTTCCGCAAACTAAAAGGCCCAGAGCTGCGGGCACACTGCAGCTGCAAAGGGCATCCCAGGGGCATCGCAAAACTGCCACAAGCTGGCCTCCTCGAGGGCTTTCTCCTTGGCACCTGCCCTAACCCTAGGCTGATTGGCTGCCCCGCCTAGGGTTAGGGTTAGGGTTAGGGTTAGGCCTAGGGTTAGGGTTCCGCAAACTAAAAGGCCCAGAGCTGCGGGCACACTGCAGCTGCAAAGGGCATCCCAGGGGCATCAAAAACTGCCACAAGCTGGCCTCCTCGAGGGCTTTCTCCTTGGCACCTGCCCTAACCCTAGGCTGATTGGCTGCCCTGCCTAGGGTTAGGGTTAGGCCTAGGGTTAGGGTTCCGCAAACTAAAAGGCCCAGAGCTGCGGGCACACTGCAGCTGCAAAGGGCATCCCAGGGGCATCGCAAAACTGCCACAAGCTGGCCTCCTCGAGGGCTTTCTCCTTGGCACCTGCCCTAACCCTAGGCTGATTGGCTGCCCTGCCTAGGGTTAGGGTTAGGCCTAGGGTTAGGGTTCCGCAAACTAAAAGGCCCAGAGCTGCGGGCACACTGCAGCTGCAAAGGGCATCCCAGGGGCATCGCAAAACTGCCACAAGCTGGCCTCCTCGAGGGCTTTCTCCTTGGCACCTGCCCTAACCCTAGTCTGATTGGCTGCCCTGCCTAGGGTTAGGGTTAGGGTTAGGCCTAGGGTTAGGGTTCCGCAAACTAAAAGGCCCAGAGCTGCGGGCACACTGCAGCTGCAAAGGGCATCCCAGGGGCATCGCAAAACTGCCACAAGCTGGCCTCCTCGAGGGCTTTCTCCTTGGCACCTGCCCTAACCCTAGGCTGATTGGCTGCCCT